>NW_016157301.1:260501-261616 GCF_001687245.7 Rhagoletis zephyria
CCTTTACCAGCGGTGGGAGAACTTTCTTAGAAATTATATCCATATTTCAGAGATTAAAATTCCAAGGTGGATCAATTTCACACCTTGGAATGAAATTGAGTTTCATGGATTTTGTGATGCCTCAGAGAAGGCGTATGCGGCAGCGTTGTATGTAAGACTACGCGAACGTAATTCAAATAAGACCCCGGATGTAAATTTACTTTTAGGTAAAACAAAAGTAGCCCCAGTAAAAACCGTCTCTCTACCGCGATTAGAGTTGTGCGGGGCACTACTTTTGGCAGAACTAATAAATGCTTTACTTCCGCAGTTTGACGTAGCCCAGCCAGTGATCTACAAGTGGACCGACTCCACCATCGTGCTCTCGTGGCTCAGGAAGCCTCCTTGTTGTTGGACCACTTTCGTGGCGAATCGGATCGCAAAAATCGATGAACTGGTTGGTGTGAGAGGATGGAATCATGTGGATTCGAATGATAACCCAGCAGACCTCGGCAGCCGCGGCGTCCCACCCCAAGAACTGGTAAAGAGCACACTTTGGTGGCAGGGCCCAAAGTGGTTGAAGGAACAACCATCGGAATGGCCAAAAAAGATGGATGAGAGGTCCATGGAAACGGATTTACAGCAAAAAGCCGTGCGCGTTCATACAATCACCACACAGCCGTCGGACCCTTCGGATAGATTTTCCGATTTCTCTCGAGCACTGCGGGTACTAGCACGGGTTTTTCAGTTTTATTACAAAACGCATCCCGTACACAAATTGATCCAGCGAGAGGAAACGACCCAAGTGACTTCCGATGAAATCCGCCAGGTAAAAATGCGCTTGATTCTCTTAGCGCAGAAGCGATGCTNGGGTATTAGCACGGGTTTTTCAGTTTTATTACAAAACGCATCCCGTACACAAATTGATCCAGCGAGAGGAAACGACCCAAGTGACTTCCGATGAAATCCGCCAGGTAAAAATGCGCTTGATTCTCTTAGCGCAGCAGCGATGCTACTACAACGAATACCAGGCACTTGAGGCATCAAGACCAGTGGGGGCAAAGAGTCCCCTCAACGCTCTCAATCCCTTTCTCGATAGAAATGGAATCATGAGAGTTGGAGGGAGACTGGCTCTAGCG
>NW_016157301.1:261740-270538 GCF_001687245.7 Rhagoletis zephyria
GATTTCTCTCGAGCACTGCGGGTATTAGCACGGGTTTTTCAGTTTTATTACAAAACGCATCCCGTACACAAATTGATCCAGCGAGAGGAAACGACCCAAGTGACTTCCGATGAAATCCGCCAGGTAAAAATGCGCTTGATTCTCTTAGCGCAGAAGCGATGCTACTACAACGAATACCAGGCACTTGAGGCATCAAGACCAGTGGGGGCAAAGAGTCCCCTCAACGCTCTCAATCCCTTTCTCGATAGAAATGAAATCATGAGAGTTGGAGGGAGACTGACTCTAGCGGAGTTGCCATATAATGAACGCTATCCAGTGATTTTGCCGTACGATTGCCNGAGGCATCAAGACCAGTGGGGGCAAAGAGTCCCCTCAACGCTCTCAATCCCTTTCTCGATAGAAATGGAATCATGAGAGTTGGAGGGAGACTGGCTCTAGCGGAGTTGCCATATAATGAACGCTATCCAGTGATTTTGCCGTACGATTGCCAATTTTCTCGACTTTTAGTCAGATTCTCACATCTGATTTCCCTGCATGGAGGAAATCAACTCATGCTGAGACTTCTGAGAGCAGAATTTTGGATCATACGGATGAAAAATTTACTAAAAAGCGTTATACATAATTGTTAAGTTTGCCTTATTTACAGGAAAAAGACACGAGAGCAACTTATGGCAGCACTCCCACCTGAACGAACGGAAATTTCCCGGCCCTTCACCAATACTGGCGTGGATTTCACCGGGCCGTTCGAGATAAAAAACTATACCAGCAGAGCGTGTCTTATAACCAAGGGATATGTTTGCGTTTTCGTGTGCTTCGCGACGAAGGCAATACACCTGGAAGCAACGAGCGATCTATCGACTTCCACCTTTCTAGCGGCATTTTCAAGGTTTGTGGCAAGGCGCGGTTGCCCTCGGAGTGTGTACTCGGACAACGGTACGAATTTTGTAGGAGCTAATAAAGCATTAAGGCAGGACTTCCGAAACTTTGTAGCCGAAATTTCCCGCCTAACCACCCAGTCGTTTGCTCATCAAGAAATCGACTGGCACTTCATACCACCGGGAGCCCCACATATGGGAGGGCTGTGGGAAGCAGGAGTGAAGAGTTTTAAAACCCACTTCCGTAAAGTGGCGAATACCATGCGTTTTACAATGGAGGAGTTCTCCACTTTGCTAGCAAAGATAGAAGCCTGCCTAAATTCGCGACCAATTAGTCCGCTTTCCGACAACCCCGAATCCACAGAACCCCTCACCCCAGGACATTTTATGATTGGCACCCCGTTACTCGCGATTGCCGAACCAGAAATTTACGGGAACCCGCTGTCAATCGTAAACCGATGGCAAAACATCAAGGCAATCCATCAAGGATTTTGCCGGCGATGGAAAGAGGAATACCTAAAGGAGTTACACAAGAGAGTCAAGTGGCAACACCCCCAACGAGACATCGAAGTCGATGATTTCGTGGTTATCAAAGAGGATAACCTACCCCCGAATGAATGGCGACTTGGCAGAGTTGTTAAGGTTTTTTTAGGTCAAGATAAACGCGTGCGAGTCGTAGAAATACGTACAACGCGAGGCATAATTACGCGACCAATCGTGAAATTAGTGCGACTACCGTTAGTAAACCCAAATTAACGAGTTCTTTCTTTCCAGAAAAATTTACAATATGGTTCGAGCCAACAACAACGCTACTCAAAAGCAGCATCGATGCCCTATCTGCAAACACAACCACCGTTTGCAATTCTGCCGCCTNGACTGCGTGCTGTCCTCCTGTGTCGCCACTGTGCTAACTGCCTGTCGTCACGTCATATGGCCAGTAGCTGTCCGTCAACGCGCAACTGCGACCGCTGCCGAGAACGGCACCACAGTCTGCTCCACCTGTGGGAAACTCCCAGACGTGAGGAAGACGTGCCACTCGACCTCAACGTGACGGACGTTCGGCGAAGACGGCAACCCCGCCCATACCGTGCTCGGGCATTGACGGAGTCCAGTGAGGAGGTACTGGAAATAGATGTCAGCGATGAAGACATCCAGCAAGTGCATGAAGGTTCGCCTGACACGAGCGAGCCACCGATACTCAGACCACCTCTGTCGGGTATCCGGTCGGCGATACAGCTCCCCGCCAGGTCAACGGAAAAAAGGCGTCGACAGTCTCGAAAACGAAGACGTAATCCGCAACCGCGGCATCGCCGGGGTATGAGAGACGCCCGAGAGCGAAGCCATGGATCCGTCCGACGTGCTCAGGGCTGAACGGTGCAAATCTTTTGCAATTAATAAAATTGCCTTCGCATTATCTCTAGCCACACCAATTGTCCGCGAATATTTGCCGCAGCATTTACATTCAGTTATGAACGAGAACGTTCGCGAAGGCTAGTGATGGCGAAAAAAACAATAATCGATTAATCGGTTAATTGATTAATCGAAAGCACTCGATTAATAAGTGCAATTAATCGCAAGAAATTAACCGATTTATCGGTCGTTTTGATTAAAATCGAAAATTAAGAAAAACCATTTATAAGTTATAAAAAACTGACTTACACCCCGTGTCAAAATTATAACGCACGAGAAGATTTTTTTTTGTTAATCAATTTTAATTATTTTTTTTAAATGTAGCTTATTCTTTAGCAAAAAAAACGTATAAATATAAATATACCAATGTGCAATATTAAAAAAAAATCAACAAAAAATTCCAACTTTTTAATTTGGTTTTGTTATACCGAATTTCCATTAGTNAAAAACTGACTTACACCCCGTGTCAAAATTATAACGCACGAGAAGATTTTTTTTTGTTAATCAATTTTGATTATTTTTTTTAAATGTAGCTTATTCTTTAGCAAAAAAACGTATAAATATAAATATACCAATGTGCAATATTAAAAAAAAATCAACAAAAAATTCCAACTTTTTAATTAGATTTATTATACCGAATTTCCATTAGGCATTGAAATTGCAAAAAAAATATATGCCATTTAAAAAATTCCATGTGGAAATGAACATAATGACAATTTTTTCAATGACACGATTATTTTTTAATGCTATGTGGTAACCACGAAAATAAACAAAACATATTGTATGCATGTCAGTTTTATTTGTTCACTAAATAACCAATATGGATAACTCAGCTGAAATACGTGCCTTTCCCGAATTTTATAGATGTATTCCGAAACTTATGAAATTGTAAAAAGGAGATCGTACAGTGTATTGCTCGCAAAATTGAAACGTTTGATGGCAAAACGGCCAACTTTATTGCGAATAGATCTGAACAAACTGTCGCAACGTTAATGGCTTCCATTATGTTAAATTTGAGTAGAAATTGAGTGAATTCCATTTCACACTTAGTTTCTAATAAAATTTATGAAATGATTTCGTAAATCCGTCTATGCATAAACGTAGTAACTGTGCGTATAATTTGTTAGTTGATTTTAAATGATTTCGTAAATCCGTCTACGCATAAACGTAGTAACTGTGCGTATAATTTGTTATATCGAGCCCTAACCGCCAAAAGAGCGTAAGCGACATAATGTTCGATTTTTTGTTTTTGACAGAAATCAATTACTTACCACCATACGCACCAGCTGTCAAAATTTCAAAGTCCTACGAAGTACCGTTAGACTATGTTCAAACAGGCAAATTAGCAGAGGCAATTAAGCTTTAAATTGCGGCATTGATGTTCACACACACGTCAGCTGCGCAATCAGCGATACGAAATCAGCTGCTGTATTACCTACAGTGAATAGTTGGTACAATCGTACCTTTATTTAGTGTGAAAGTTCATTCGGTAAAAACACACAATTTTAGGTATATTTGGAACGTAGCCAAATAACTTCTCAGGAAATCAGTTCTTATTTTTATTGACATTTCAATGCATTTTCTGGTGCGGGCAACAGGTCTAATAGCTCCCCTCCTTTGTGAAGGGACATACAAATGATACAGAAGGGTGGTCAAAGTAACGCAACTGTAGTTTATTTCGCCAGATAAACGGAAAATATAAGGTGGGTTTGGCCCTTTTTTTTATAGAAAGTCCGAATAAAATGGCATTCTAAAGGTCGCAAGAGTTTTAAAATCTTCTAGAAAATTTTTTGCCATAAAATTTCACAAGGGGTCCTCTCAGACAAAATCTTTGTACAAAGAATGTGCAAGTCCACACAAAATAACAAATCATATGAGTAGTCCACTTGCAAAGTGCGCTATGTAAAATTTTTTCGGTTTTATAGTAGTTTCATGTCCATTAACAACACAGTGCAAAATTTTTTCATATTCTGAAAAAATAGCATCAAATGTTAACTCTTCTTCCAAAAGTCGCTATCATACTTATTTATAAACTTTCAAAAGTATACATCTTCTGATGAACTTAGAAAACTGCTTTAGGTCATACTGTCGGACTGTTAATATTATCTTATGTCATGTTATGTTATGTTACAGTTTTATAAGGCTCTTTTTTATTCAAATTTTCAGTTAATAATACAAAAGATTCAATTTAAATGTTACTTGTTTATGGCTTTCTATTACAAAATCACATAACGCTGTTTGCAAGCGGACTACTCATATATCCCCTTAAAATATGGGCCATTCTCAATTAGTTCGAACTTTCGCATGACTCGACAGTTTTTATTCGGACACATAATTTTCGCTGGTTTATTTACCTAAATCAGGTTACATATATTGTGCAGATTATGTAAATTCAAAAAAAGGAACCACAGTACATATTTTCTAGCCAAATATGCATACAATTTCGAAATAAAATTAGGAAATTTTCACAAATAAAAGTGTGACTCTCCAGGTATTTTTTTATTTTTACTCAAACAAAATAAGCCATGTAAATTACAAAGAAATAAATTACTAATGACAATAATATGTATGTATGTACATATTTTGCATATTTTAGGTGGAACCGAAAAACGATCACATGCCCTCTCACCAATGGAGAAAAAAGTTGTTGCCTATCATGAATCGGGGCATGCGCTTGTTGGTTGGCTTTTGCCCAATTCTGATGTATTATTAAAAGTAACAATCGTACCTAGAACCAGCCTTGCTTTGGGGTTTGCGCAGTATACACCAAGCGAACAGAAGCTATATAGCAAGGAAGAACTTTTCGACAAGATGTGCGTAGCCCTTGGCGGGAGGGCAGCTGAGAATTTAATATTCAACAAAATTACAACTGGAGCACAGAACGATTTAGAAAAGGTTACTAAGATCGCATATGCACAGGTAAATAATACATGTATATGTACACACATGAACAAAAGTGTTCGTCATTTATCATATCTATGCCACGCTCATCAGCAATTTTATTGAGTTTGAGGCCGTTTATAATGAAAAATGTTGTGGAAAAATAACAAATAATTTACACATGGTAGAAGTTGTAAACATCGCGAAGCATTAGGCTAATCAGGTTAGGTTAAAAATTTAACATTAATTTAATTTTTTCATTTTGCTAATGTATAATTTATTTATTAATGTTCAATTAATAATCCGTTAACCTTCATATAAGGTGGCCTTAGGTTTGAGCTCAACTTGAGGTGAAGTCGAGAACTAAGGTGTGTATTTCTTAAATCTCCAACGTTGTTTCTCAACAGTACCTCAATAACATCACAGCGTCCTCAACAAAAAGGGAATTTTTCTTGGTAGGAAAACAGGACTGTGTCTCGAGTTGAGAAAAAGTTAGTTCTTAACTTGAACTCCAATGTGATTCCCCAATTGGCCTCATACATATCATTGAAATACTGAAATTAAAATAGTAAAATAATATCTAATTTTTTTAATTGACAGCCGTATTCTAACAAAGTCACAAACTTTAGCTCATCACTGCTGTGATTTCTACCGCGCCTCAAAGCTTGCCGCTCAAAAAATATGCCGCTTCAATTAAATTTTTTAAATTTTTGTGTATCTTTCTAGCACTCAAAATCGAATTTTTTGTGACACATTTCTCGGCGCACTTGAAATCACAACAGTGATGAGCTAAGTTTTGTGACTGTTAGAATAGAGGGGTGAAACGAAATATTAAAATAAATTTAATATATTTAATTAATATCGTATTACAATAATTTATTTTAAAATTCAGGGATTTTAATGTTTCCCTTTTTAATTTTTTGTTTGAATTGTTTATAAAACAGTTTGAACTGTTTATAAAACTATCCACTTTTTTGTTTTACGGAATTTCTAATGTAGTTTTTTACTTTATATTGTTTAAAAATTTGTTTCATTTTCATATTTAAACAGGGTTCGTATTTGCACACACATGCGCAGCACATCCTAACATTTTACGTTCACACACGTGTGCTGTGCATATAAAAAATTAAAAACTTGCTCACATCACATGTGTGCGCCGTTTGGTAAAAAGCACGGGCACATGCGTGTACTTTATTTTTATTTACCCTGCAAAAAATTGTGCGACTAATCTCTAAAGAGAGTATTCCGAGATTACTCTCAATCGGGTACAATTGGGCATTAATTAGTCGCAACTAGTCTTATACGGGTACTAATGGAGGTCAATTAGTCTCGACTCCTCCCTTATGGGTATAATTGGAGATCAATTAGTCCCCAACTCATCTCTAACAGGTACTATTAACGATTTACGCACTTAGTCAATGAAATTTCATGTGCGGCGTTGGCACACAGAGGGAGTATTCACCTAACAAAACTGAGCACCCCGGTTCGAATCTCAGCTGGCGAAAATTTTTATTTTTATTTTTTATACCCGTTCAGGTATAATGGTGAACAATTAGTCTCTTCATAGGACATGCTCGAACAAAAGCGATCAGTTCATTCCATATAAAGAGATCAAAAGTGGTATTAGTCGCATGCTCCTTTGCGATTGCTCCCGGAGTCATCCCGGATTAGTCCCATTTTTTGCAGGGTATATAAAGCACACGCACATGTGTGTGCTTTGTGTAAAGAAACTCATACACTTCGAATTCTAACTCAAACCTCAAAATAATTTTTTTATATCTTTTCTGTCATATAAAAAGCAAAAAAACATATCACTTTTTATTGAATTGTTTTATAAAAAAATAACGTTTTATAAAAAATTATATTTTCAAAATATATTAAGTGCATGTGCATGCCCAGAAATTTGTACTAAAATCGGCTCACACTCATGTGCATCGGCTTAATAACCCAGTAGAAATCTTAAGCATACAACATCGCTGTTGGTGGCATGAGCTTGCTGCTGTGTATACATGCCAGTATAAATGAACCTTCATTTCCATTTAACACGCGTGGTTTCTCAGAGCGTATGCGCACTTTAATCATACACTTGTACTACTGCTGTATGCATATGGCTGTATTAATGTTTCAAACATACAAATATGCATTAATGGAACAGTATTAAAGCATTTTTACAAGATCCCCATATGTAAATGCTACTTTTCTGATACATTTTAATATACGGGGACATACAAAAAAGTAGCACTTACATATGCAAATGCATATCTTGTAAAAGCCCGTTTGTGCTGAAAATAGTATCGCACAAGACGTCCGTTCACTAAAATTTTTGTACAAGACTGCAAATATTACAAAAATTCCACTTCAAATTTATCAAGAAATGTACTTAAAACAACGACAACGTACATTTGCTAGAATTTGAATTTATTCGTGGAAATTCATGACTACGCATGAATTGTTCACACTAATTCACTCATATAGCAAGCATCCCTCAAGAATGCATACAACCGATTTCTACTGGGAAGAAACAGCACACTCTTTGCTGTGAGCAGAGTTTGTTTTCCACTAATGCACACACGTGTGTATGAGCAATGAGTGCAAGTTGATTGTGTTTGTGGCGTGTGCGTGTGCAGAGCATGTGTGTGCAAATACGAACCCTGTTTTTAAAGTATCCACGCCTACATTGTATTCCTTCGAAAGCATATGCTTTGGCCGCGCCGCGCTTCCGCTTGCATATTTTTGTATTTTAAAATTAGTGCCGCCTTGTTGAGGAAAATTGTAGTTCAAGGTTGGAGATATTTGGAGAAGGATCTCGGATATAAACTTGAGAATTACAAAATTCTCCAAGTTTAGCGAAAAGTTGGATAATGGTGTCGGATTTCAATTTAAGAACCATGGATTTCTTCAGATCCTCAGAATATGAAAATAGGATGCTAAGAACTTAAAAAGGAAAAAAATCCATTATTGCAAAAACTGAATGAGCTACTCCGAAATCCGCGATTTATAAGACTGTTTTGCTATAGGTTTAAGTCCTTATATGGAAAAACTTTCATCTTGCAGAAGAAAGAAAAAAAGATATGGAACGTCATGAAGAATAAGCCGCAATTGGGACGTGAATCGGATTAAAAACTTGGTCGGTTCGCTTCAGCGGTTCGAACCAGTTTTGCACTTTTGGATTGGTTCATCAAAGCGGTTTTTTGGTCTTTGAATCGGGGTTTCGGTTCGGTTCTACGGTTCAGTAATCAAAAAAATAAAATAAAAACAAGTAAGAAAGTCTAAGTTCGGGCGGAGCCGAACATTAAATACCCGGCGCAAGTATTAAATATATGTTTTTTCACCCTTCCGAAACCTTCCGCTAGATGGTAAGCCGAGGTGTATCAATTTTGAGTAAATTAGCGTCCTTCAATTTCGAAATATTGAAGTTTCAAGCATTTCTTAAATTTACCGTTATATGAGAATCGGCCGTTATTTTAGTCCGATTTCAATAATTTTCAACGTTTTGCTTACACGTGGCAAGTACAATAACCATACCGAGTTTGGTACAAATTGGTAGAACGGTTACCGATATACTTATATGTCATCATAAGTGGGCGGTGCCATGCCCATTTTCGAAAATTTTACCATAAGAAGAAGAAATGG
>NW_016157301.1:270834-282689 GCF_001687245.7 Rhagoletis zephyria
GACGGACGGACAGACAGACATGGCTTAATCGATTTCTTTTTTCATCCTCATCATTTATGTATACATTTGTCTATATCTATCTCGATTTTTTGGCTGTTACAAACAACCGTTATGTGAACAAAATTAATATACCCTTGTGCACAAGTGCGCTCGGGTATAATTAACGCGCAAGTTTAATTGTCAAGTGTTAAGTGCAACAACGCGCAAGGATAAGTGTCAAGTATCTGGGTTGCCATTACATTTGATATTGCCACTTGGTAAAAAAACGTGGTATGTATTACCATATTTAACAAAAAGAAAAAAGTGAGTAAATTTTTCTATTGTAAATTGGTTGACACGAACCTTTAAACCTTTCTGAAAAGTGGTTCGGTTTTCTGTTCGGATCAAACATCTGTGGAAAATTTGTCTACATTCACGACTGATAATTACATACATTATTATATTCCACTATCCAATACCCGCTTGCTTTGCGGCGCCTTAAAACACCTTTCGAACTGTAAAACAATCATTCAATTCGGTTAAGAAATACGACAGCACATAACTCTACTTCGGTATCACCTATCGTGCCCATTTTTGATAAGTAGGTTATACGTATACGTGTAATTTCAAGCAAATCGGACCATAAATACGATTTTGTCGACTAGGTCAGTCCCTGGTGCGCTACTGGATAAAGTATACTATATACCAGGGGTTCCCAAACTTTTTTCACCTCGGCACCCTTGTTGTGTTAAAAAAATTTCGCGGCACCTCTACTCTTCAAATGTCTACGAAAACAAGAAAACACAATGCAAACTTTATGCTCCTTTAGCTTTAATGTGTGGACTGAAATTGTTTTGATGATTTCATTATTTCCTTTAAGTTTATTAGGAGCTTAGACAATTTTACCCTGAAATAATTTGACGCTGAAAGCTTGCTGGTGTATTTGTTTTTAACCGACTTTTCAAAACGGATAAGGTTATCAATTCGTCGGAATATTTTTTTATACTTTTTTTCTGTGTATGTTCCCGCATAACTTTGGACCACGTTAACCGATTACACAGGTCGTCCAATTTGGTTTAAATCCGATCATTGGATCATGAATAGATTAACGATAATCTTAAATTCTTTGATGTTATTGAAATCGGTTTTATTTTTTATTTTTTGCTTAAAAATTATTTGTTTCTGTAAGCATTTGTTGAAAATGCAGTCTCACATAGAAATGTAAAAGTAAGGCCACTATTATTTATGAGTTGCATTCGACTCTGGTCGAAATTGCTGGTCGAACGAATATGCATTTGGTATTATGTCGCTCATTCGTTGAAGAATAGCTCTATTGTGAATTTCGCTCGGTTAGGTTGTTTACAATAGTATATTTTTCACCGCTGAGAAGTTTTGTTTACAAATCGAGCAAACTAAATAGTTAGCTTATACATATGTAGTATGTAAATTTGTGTAAATTAAAACGAAATAAAAAAGAAAGCGAGTTTATAAAAATGTAATAAAAATTAGTACAACGGAGTTCTGGTTCAACGATTCGTCAGAGGATGAGAGCTTGGTAAACTGGCCATGAGTAGAAAATGTTTAAGAGGGTTTAAGTGTAGTCTTTCGAATATATTTTGACATAAAATATATTTAAGAAATTTGTCTACAGATTTATTAAAAACTTCCGACTGTATAAAAAGGCGTTTGTGAGCCAAATGTATTTAAAATATTTTAAAACTATCAACAGCTTACGATTTTGTTCTCAGTGATCGTGCCAACTGAGTATTGGGATTTTTTTTCACAAGCAAAACCAGCCTTTCGAGCTTGTGTCTAATATTCACGACGTCAGAACTGCATGAAATTAATAAAAATTCTTTAAAATTAGTGTCTAGCTGCCATAAAGTAAAAAACAAATGCATAATCATAAATTTTTCACAATTTTCTAACACTTCGCTGCACCATCGAAAACAAAATTCTGTTCGACAGAAAATTCGATACTCAACGAATATTTCAACACGCTTGCATAGCTCATAATTTCGCTTTCGATGTTCGATCTTCGATAACGAAAATCGAATGCAACTCATAATAAGGGCCTAAAAGTCACTAGTATTTTTAATGCAACTTTCCAGCAGCAGTGTTTTCTGCATACACTTGCATCCAGAACTCTCTTGGCTCCCTTCGTAGTATTTAATATTCAAAGTGTTGTCTTCACTGATGTCCAGGAGGTTTTCAAAAGCTTAATTGGTCATCTCAGTAGGTTTACTTTTCAGGCCACATGAAAACAGGTTTGTTATCCAGCTGAAGCCATCCTCAGAGTCAATGTTGGAAAATATTCGACAATGGTTTTTTTTAACCTTCCAAGTTGACGCTGGTAATGCGCATGAACGCTGAGAAAATAATTTTTACAGCCAATTTCGCGAAAGCAATTTAAGTGATAAATGATTTTAATTTTTTGAATTTCATATGGAAATTGCTAGTGAAACCGGCTGTTACATACGTTTTTCTGATTAATTTGTTTATTAATGGGGTTTTCATGCAAATTGCTAGAAATTCTAAAATATACATGTCACCAATAAAAAAAATCTCGACGCGCTAGAAAAAAACAGAGATGCAGGCCTCTGTTATCTTCGCAGCGTCATCCAATACGGGTTTTAAATCTAGTGGCGGCATCTTCCTAGTCGCCAGGGAATACCGAGGGATCATACAGTGACTTCTCGTGTCATTTTATGCCTCTTGCTTCATCCTAGACATCGCTCCTTTCGTTTTTCCAACCACCGCAAATATCCGCACACTTGCTCCATTTCAAACAATTGTTCTGTACAAATTTGTCGATAGCTTTAAAAATTTCGTCGGCGTAAGTCTCAAGTACTTCGTTCTTCTTCGATTTGCATTGCGAATTAGTACCTTACTAACACGAGAAGACTGCCTCTAAAAGCGTGTTGATTCGCTCTTTGGCAGTGTGATTGTGAAGTTCCAAAGAAAAAGTAATATATACACGTGCGCGAAGCTGCTGCGCTTGTTACGAGAACAGGTCAGCCAGCAAAAAATTCGAAAACGGGAAAAAAGTGGATTAGGTCGGAAAAAGTACCGAAAGTGGTTGTGAAAAGGGTACGTTTTCGGCTATTTTTGCTGATTCAATTTTACGTGGACAAAACGTACTGGGGAACTACGCTTAAGAGCGAAATATCCCTTTGCTGCAAGCAATTTTGTTGTGTATGGGGTTTGACGAGCCGCTGAAGGTAATTTTAATAGAAATCTAAATTTTTGATTTTCTGGCCGCCATGTTGAAGTTTGATCAAACCGTTTGCGTTGTGTATGGAGAGTCTAAAAAATTTGCCCGCACCGCTAGTATACTCTAGCCACTGGCGGCATCCCAGGGTGCCGCTTCACCCACTTTGGGAAAGCCTGCTATATACAACCATCTACGTACCAAACATTCGGATCCGTTCAGCCTTTTTTGTGTGGTTGAGTAACAAACATACAAACTTTCTCATTTATAATATTAGTAATATGTATAGATAGAATAGATGTCATGCCCATTTTTCCAATAACATTCAGTTTTCTACTACTTGAGCATGGTACTCATTTCATATGCAGACATCGACCTGTTCCAATTTTACTATACATACATATCGTCGTTTAAAGTACAAAACCGCGTATCAACAAAATGCAAAACCGCGTATGTGAGGTTGCATAAATTATTTTTTAAAGAGTAAAAACACTGACATTTCAAAATGGTTCTCCTTTTTATAAAGCAATCGCATTTCTGGCTAGTATATTTTAGAACGTATGGATAAGGACTGAGCGAAGAGCTTGTGTGAGCAAATCCAATTTTTGGCAGCCAATGTCAGTTACGTGGTTTTGCAGAATGACGATACGCGGTTTTGTACTTTTAACGACGATATGTACATGTATGAATTAGGGCAGGTTGGTGGCATGAAGCTTTGGCCTGAGAAGACCCCTAGTTATATTTTCTGAAGAACAATTTCCTAGAATGTATCATTCCTCTAACAAACTTCCAAATTTGCTTTTTGCAGCGTTTCTTGAAGTAAGGGTCAAAACGTCACTTTCATGCGGGAGCTGATGGGTTAAATGTTCTAGGAAAATATTTCCCATGCAATTTTTCTATATATGTCTTAACCTTTAAATCCGTTCAGTGTGCAGATTTGCATCATATTGGGGTTTCAAAAACAGTATTGAGGCGAAGGCTTGATTAGATTAGAAAAACTTCAGATTTATTCCGTTAGGTATGTATTTGACAAGAATAATATGTACTTGGAGGATGGTTCCGTGCGCAGAAGTGGAAAATTTTTGACTGCCATTCACCTGGGAGTGGCCAGAAAAGGATTCTTGTGTGTACGGTTCAAATCGCAGCTCACAGAGTCCGGATATTTATATCCATGTATCCTCTGAGTAGCAACCAAACACCCGTTTGGGAGCGAGCTAAAGTGATAAGGCCCCGCCCAATGAAAAATTCCAACAAGCCTCGGATGATACCCCCTTTTTTTGATGACGACCACGGCAAACGTATAAGGGACTATAATTTGAGGGTATGCACTTGGAATATCCGAATCCTTAATGGGGAAGGTGCCTCGGCCCGGCTGGTTGATGTCCTCGGGAAGACAAAGGCTGACATCGCCGTCATCCAAGAAATGCGATGGACGGGGTAAGGAAAAGTAAGTGTGAAGCCTTGCGATGTCTACTATAGTTGCCACGTAAAGGGGCGCAAATTCGGTGTTGGAGTCGTGGTAGGAGTGAGACTCCGTCGCCGAGGACTGGCGTTCACCCCGGCGGACGAACGTCTAGCCACAATCCACATCAAAGCGAGATTCTTTAACAACTCCGTCATCTGTGCCCATGCCCCGCCAGAAGAGAAGGACAAGGCGTCCAAGGATCTCTTCTATGAGCGCCTGGAGCGTACATATGAGCGTTGCCCCCGACACTATGTCAAAATCGAGCTCAGCGATTTTAATGCCAAGGTGGGCAACTGGCGCCAATGTTGGAAGATTAAGCCTCCACGACGAAACGTCCGATAACGGACTGAGGCCGATCGACTTCGCCGGGGCCGAAACTTGGTAATATGCAGTACTAGGTTCCAGCATAAGAACATCCACCAAGCTACATGGCTGCCTCCAGATCGAAAAACGAGAAGGCAAATCGACCATTTTGTGATAGACGGAAGGCATGCTTCCACCGTTTTAGACGTACGTATACTCCGAGGGCCAAACATCGACTCGGACCACTATCTTGTTGTAGCCAAGATACGCACCCGCCTTTGTGCAGAAAAATGTTCGCCCAAATATGCAAGAAAAGCTTAACGTCGAAAAGCTGCAATCACAACAGACGGCAAATTTATTCGCCACTCGACTCACACACCTGCTCTCTGAGAGCACTCTTCAACAGTCCGACATACGCGAGCAGTGAAACTACAACTGGTACGATGAGGAATGTCAAGAAGCCGCAGAGAAAAAGGACGCCGCCTATAGGGCCACGCTGCGATCGGGGGCAACGCGAGCCATGTGGGACCATTATAAGGAACTGAAGAAGGAAACGATACGTATTTTGCGCAATACGAAGAGAGCGGCCGAAATACGTGAGTGCGAAGAGCTTGAGATGCTCGAAGAACGCCCGAAAATTCAACCAGAGGATTAGGCGACTTACGCAAGGTTTCAAGACCAGGGCGAACTCCTGTAAGAACAACAATGGCGACCTAGTGACCGATGTCCAGAACGTACTTAAATTATGGATGGAACACTTTTCCACCCTACTGAATGGTAGCAGCGCTAAAAGTACGAGGGTTCAGACAAGGTGACCCCCTTTCGTGTGATCCCTTTAATCTGATGTTGGAGAAGATAATAAGAGCCGCAGAACTGAACCGCTCTCGCGCAATACTTTACAAGAGTGTACAGTTGCAGGCGTATGCCGACGACATCGATATTATCCGTAAAAACAAGGGCTACATCTGTTCTGCCTTCTCGAGATTGGATAGAGAAGCAAAGCGAATGGGTCTGGTGGTGAACGAGGACAACACGAAATATCTCCTGTCATCATACAAACAGTCAGAGCATACGCGTCTTGGCACCCAAATCACTGTTGACAGTTGCAAGTTTGATTAGACGACTTAGTTTATTTGGGAACCAGCATTAATACCAATAATAATGTCGGCCTTGAAATCCAACGGAGAATCACTCTTGCCAACAAGTGCTACTTTGGACTGAGTAGGAAATTGAGAAGTAAAGTCGTACAAAGATAGCACTCTATAAGTCACTCATCATGCCTGCGCTGGTGTATGGCGCGGAGGCATGGACAATGAAAAGATCTGGTGAAGCGGCTCTTTGAGTTTTCGAGAGAAAGATTCTGCGAAATATTCACGGATCTTTACGCGTTGGCGAGGGCGAATACCGCAGACGATTTAACGATGAGCTGTATGAGCTTTACAACGATATAGACATAGTGCAGCGAATTAAAATTCAGCTCCTCCGCTGGCTTCAATTCATGTTTGTTTTCAATACATATAAATACTAAGCTGCATAAAAAAAGCAAATGGCATTTTTTATATTAAAAATTAAAATAGTACTAAATGCCATTACAATGAACATTAGTTAATAGACTTGTTGTAGGGTGAACAATATGAATATTTGCTAAGCTAAGAAGAGTTCAATACAAAGCGAAGGGACTTGAGAACGAAAATATATTTGTATACGTATTTATGTGCTATAGTACCATAGTTACAATATCTTGTTATACTTTAGGGCTACAATATCGACCTCAGCATGGTTTCTATATCATAGTTGTTAAAATTAAGCAGATATATTATAAAATTTTTTTGAAATAAGCTAAGAAGCAGGAAGAGAGTTGAACAATTTGCACGACGTGTATGTATAGAAACTTCTAAAATGGGACGTGCGAGCAGGCGGAACATGTACAGGAAGAAGTAAGTTTTTGCATAAGTAGTAAATTTCTGACGGAAAGCTTTCTAGATAGCCAGATTTAATAAAAAAGATGTTTAGAACTTTGAAACAATATAAATGCCGGCATGGAAGTATATCGAGTTTTCTAAAAAAATGCATAGTGTGAGATCTGCTGTTAGCGTTACAGATCCGTCTAATTACGCGTTTTTGAATTGTTACAATCGGTGACAATTTATTATCCGAAGCGCCACCCCAACATGTGATACCATATTGCAGACTGAAATATACCATAATAAACCATTTTTAGCGTGGACATAGAACACAACTTTTTGAGGCGGTAGAAGTGACGAATGGTGTAAAGAAAGTATTGCTTTAGCGTATGAAGATGTTTAGACCACTTCAAATGATTGTCAATAACTATACCTAGATACTTAAAATTTTCAACAGCGTCAACCTTAAAACAGTTGTCGGTGCATTTGACACTGCACACGAAAGACTCTTTGGATACATTCAAAGAGCACGCAATATTATGCAGATTGAAACGGGGACAATCTGAGGAATGAAATATAACATCACAGCTTGGCAATTCTTTGGGAGCATGGCTAAAATACATAAGCTTAGTTTTAATACTTACCAAGTAGTTTGTGGATAGCAAACCAAGATCTCAGCAAATGTATATCATGGTTAATGTCACATATTAATTCAAAGTGACTTGCAGTACCATACACAATGGCAAGATCATCAGCAAAAGCAGTTGCTTTGCCTTTCAATGGGAGTGAATTGATGTAAATTAAAAATAATATTGGGCCAAGAGCTGAACCTTGGGGAACGCCCTGATGAACAAACTGTGAGCTACTGTAGTTATTTACCACTTTTACTTTTTGAACTCTGTTAGTGAGATTGGATTCACGGAATCCAGCTTTTGTTATGTCGACAAAGAGTCCAGAACAGTTCTTTTTACTGTCTAAACCCTTGTAGATAAACGATCAAAAATCCACCAGAGCTTCTTCCGTCGAAAATCCCGAACGAAAGCCAAACTGCATCGGCCTAAAGAAATTTGTTCTATCAAGGAAATCTACAATTCTATTTTTAACAGCTTTTTCAAATACTTTTGATATCGTTGAGAGCAAAGAAGTGGGCCTGTAAGTGTCCCCTTTTTTAAAAATTGGAATAACAATAGCGCATTTCAGATCATCAGGAAAAACGCTTTGTGTAATACTGCTATTGAATAAATATTTTAATATAACAACTATATTCAGAGATACTCCTTTTAATATCCTATTGGAGATACAGTCATCACCACAAGAACCCGAGTTATTTAGCGCTTTTATTATGCATGTTATTTTAAAGCTTGAAATAGGATTATTTTCCCAATCGATGTAGAATGATGATTAAATTTGTTGGCTACTTCTTTAGGATCGGAGATTGAATTGCTTTCTGAATGCAAAACAATTGCCTCATCGCCCCCTGTAGATTTACGATTTAAAACACTATTGACAACACCCCATTGCCGAGTGAGGATTTAAATTTGTTTCGAAAGAATCTGTCACGCCTAGACCGTATGGCTTTAATAGTTTTATTACTAAGTTTATTGTAGCGAGCACGAAGCTTTCTATTATTAGGACGCTTGGCACACTTTTCACCTAATTTATTTTTGAGGTTTATTTTATTTAAAAGCTCTTTAGTTATCCATGGTTTGAGTCGCATGTTTTGCTTCGGTGAGCCAAAGTATAGCTAGAGACACTAACATGCGCCTTAAAAGTCTTTAGAAATTTAGCATAAGCTACCGATACATAATTTTCAGCGTAAATATGCGACCAGTTTTCAAAGCGTAGTTTGTGATTCAATAGTGTAAAATTAACTTTTGTATATGATTTCCTAGTTTGTTTTAGCTACACCAATTCNGTATAGCTAGAGACACTAACATGCGCCTTAAAAGTCTTTAGAAATTTAGCGTAAGCTACCGATACATAATTTTCAGCGTAAATATGCGACCAGTTTTCAAAGCGTAGTTTGTGATTCAATAGTGTAAAATTTACTTTTGTATATGATTTCCTAGTTTGTTTTAGCTACACCAATTCCCTTAATTTGTATGCCTGTCATCGTGTGATCGGTAACTTGCAAGTCAAAATTCAAACTAGTGCAACTTCTATATGGCTGGTATGTGCCTGAACTTTTTCGTGTCGGTTCATTTATGTATGATGTTAAGCCATTATCAGCCATAATTGCCAAATAGTCATCAGTTGTAGAGCAGGTACATACTTAATAGGTCTAAATTAAAGTCACCAACAATAAAAAAATTGACCGCATTATCATTGTTTAGAGTATCCGAATATTCTTTAAGAAAAACCGATGCAGGTATTGACTGGAGTCTATATCAGGGTTGTTGCGAATATTCCCATTCGCATTCGCAACCGCGGAGCTTCCGCATTACTTTTAACATACGCATTCGCAAAAATCAATGCGGCTCTTTTGCGAATGCGAATATTGAAGGGACCGAAAATTACAGTTATTTTTGTACGAGTTAAACTTGGCAAATTATTCCGAAATAAACGTCCCATCCGAACAGTGGCGTAGCCAGGATTTGGTTTTGGGGGCGGGGATGAAAAAAAATTTCCATCGATGACTTAAATTTGTGACACACAATGGCTAGAGTCGTCGCCTGAGTGCATTCTTTCATATATTTATGTATGTGTCAGTTTACCGTTATATATTTTTTATCTACTCGTTTATTCCATGGGGTATTCATGCTTTATTTAAATTTAAAAAATTAAATTACTATAACGTTTTAAAAATTTGAAAATTCACTGCGGGAAATTTTTTTATTCTCTTTTTGTCTTCGCCTTCTCGTTTTTGCATTTATAAGTTTTGAAAAAAGGTTTTGATCGAACCATTATATCACATTCCTAGGCAAGTTTTGAAGGAATATTTTCGATACTAAATTTTATTAAAACAAAATGTTGAAAGCAGCTTCATATAGAAACAGTGTCATCGTTAATTAAGAAAGAGATGTTCTTAAATATCATAACTTTATGACACTCACTTATTGACTAGATTTGACTATTTATTTTATTATATTTTAATTTGAATTATTTGTTTATAAAAATATAGTTTATTCCTTAACAAACACTAAATGAAAATAAGTTTAATCTTTGAACAACATGAAAAAAAACGACAAACTTTCGTAAAAATTTCGAACGTTCTATTTCAAGTGGATCTATGCTCCCAATCGCCAACCGGATTTATTTCGGAATAAAAAATATTTGGCCAAATTTAACTCGAAAAAAATAACTCTTATTTTCGGTCCCTGCAATATTGTGGAAGTGCACAGACGTATATGTAACCAGTCACAGAAGAAAGCATTAAAAATGAGTTACAAAAACTAAAATCGAAAAACGCTGATGACGCGACAGTTTCTCCAAATTCCGAAACAACCAAAAGAATCAGAATAAAGAATTCTTTGGAAAAAAACCTTGTTTAAACAACGATTGTGCCATGATGCTAGATTGTGAAGATGAAAGTCAGGAGGATACATCCGACATTTGCAGCCCCGAAGAAATTCTCAAAAAGTAACTATTGCACCGCAATAAAAATAAATAAATATAGCTGAAAGTCCTCTCAACTGGTGCAGTGTCAATCGAAAATAATTTACAATTTTCAAGTTTTTCAAGTTTGTTGCCTCGAGCGAGTAGTTATATAGAGGCGCAGGTTTGATTTACGAACCTTCGAAAAGTTTTTATTAAGTACAATGTTCCAGTTTTTACATTCAAGTACTAAAAAAACATTCAGTGTTATCATGAGTTTAATTTTCCCCGAACCGGTTCACTTTTCACTTTTGGTTTTCATGTACATATTTACTATGGGTGGAATACAAATTTTCGGGTGCATTTTTTTCGGGCAAAACTCAGGATAAGGCAGATTATTAAAAATTACACAGGCCTACAAAATTTAAAAAAAGTTCAGACACTGGGACTAGCTTTACTTTTCTAAACCTTTTTTTTTGCGCTGAATCTGAATCCAAAATCAGTTTTGCTCGATTGACTTAGGTTTTCGAGATATTCGAGCCTAAACATGCGAACACCCGATTTTTTGCTATACTCTTCATGTATTTTCATCAATAATAGTTGGTTTTTTTACAATTGATATATTGTCCATTGAAGTTTATGAGTTTTGCGACATCACTTCTTTGCACAAATGCTTGAAAGATACAAAACGAAAAGAAACAGATTTGTGGTATACGTTTAGGCGTCTTTATTTACATAATGAATGTATGTGTATATGTGCGCGTGCATAGAGAACACTTATTTCCTTTAAGAATTTAACGAAGAAATGAATGCATGAGAAATTCTCTAGCAATTTCATTTGATAATATACGTATANTTGACAGCACTCTCACGAGAAAAAGAGTCTCGGATCAAATTATCCGTGTAATTGAAAGTGATGTTGATAAACACAAGACATTTACTTATCATCGCTTTGTAAGTATAAAATCGATGTAAAAATAAATTTTGATTTATTTATATAAGGAAACGAAATTAATTTTTAGAACTATGCCACCATGCCTCCAAAACGTAGGTGTATTTTCAACGATGAGCTTCAAAAAGAGTTCAAATTCATTAAAGAAACTGGACTGGCTAGTGAAGTTCGTTGTGAAAAGTGCAAAGCAGTGTTTTCAATTGCAAACGGGGGCGGTCTGATATTTCTCAACATCTAAAAACGCGAAAACATAAAGATGCCCATGCTGCCGCTGCATCAACCGAAAAATTGAACAAATATTTTTGTAGAAAAAACTTTAATGGGGCTACAAAACAGAATGCAGTCAACGAAGGGACTTGGGCCTTCCACACAGTTCAACATAATTTTTCATTCAGGTCAAATGACTGCACTACCAAACTCATAAAAAACTGTTTTGATGAGAAGTTTTTATGTGCTCATACGAAAAGTGAAGCAATTGTATGCAACGTTTTGTCACCAATCTCCATT
>NW_016157301.1:282789-294787 GCF_001687245.7 Rhagoletis zephyria
CTATGGGACTGAGAAATATTATTTTCTACTTTTTAGTCCATTTATAAAAGCGTTGTATATTAAAAAGTTTTTTTTTATATTATTTATTTATACTTTATGTTATACCATTTATAAACTCAAATGAGAGGTTAATTTTCTTCAAAATTGACAAGAGTGATTTTCGTAGTCTATTGTCTTTTTTGCATTGTTTAAATGGTCAATGGAGAGAACAATTCGTCAGCATTATAACAGTGTAATTTCCAAGTTTTTCGGGCAAGTACTAAATATTTTATTATATATTGAAACAAAGCATATTTTAATGTCACGCCCGTCACAAAATACACAAAATAGTTATTTTTGGAAGGAAAACATATCTTGGACAGTGTAAAAAAGCTTACGAAAGTAACACTTTGACAGCGGCGAATATGTGCGAAATTCTTTTCAGTGTTTTTATACTGTTATTTTCGCGAAAAAGAAAGGATTATATTAGTCACGCCCGTCACATGTCACATCCATCACAATCAAAATTAATTGTGTAACTATTTTTATAATGTTCTTTTCAAATTTAGGCGTCTACAGGTTTTTGAAATTCATTTCTTCAGGATGGACACTGCTTCAAGAAAGAGGAAGAGTAGAGAAACCTTGAAAAGTGACCCAGAAAAATTAAAAATATTTTTGGAAAGTGAAAAGAAGAGGGACAAAGCACGAAGGCAGAAAATGAAAGAAGTTATATTTAACAACAAACAGAAATTAGCGGAGAAGCGGGAAGGTGATCGAAACCGGCAGCCTCGAAGCAGGGATAAAAAAAAGGAAGTAAAGAAAGTAAGTGAGAATATTTCTGCTCTAGGCACATACAAGTGCAAGCAAACTCTGAGAAAAGCTGTGAACAAAACCAATAGAGCTTTACCTACAAGCCCCAACAAACGCCAGGCTGTTGTTTTGGAGTTGGTTAAAGAGATTATGCCGCCGCAACTCATCAATAAAAAGTCACTGTCGACTCTAAGCAAATGATCCGATACTCTACCCGAAAATGATGTTCAACGTTATATCGTTTTATCAATCGGATGAAGTTAGCCGACAAACACCTAATCGAAAAGATGTACTTCGTATTAAAAACGCCGAAAACACCATAACCACGATTGCTAAAAGACATTTAGTTATGACTGTCTCTGAAGTGTTTGAGCTCTTCAAACAAAAACATCCAGAAGTTAAAATACAGAAGAGTAAATTTTACGAATTAAAGCCGTGTCATGTAAGATTTCAGTCTAAAATGCCGAACAATGTATGTGTTTGTATTTACCATGCAAATTTTGGTTTTCTGGTCGATGCTTTGGAAGATACTTTGAATTCCTCTGTCAAATCTTCCTCTCGGCTATTGGAAGAAATATGTTGTAATGTAAATAGTGTTAAATGTATGACTGGGGACTGTGATTCGTGCTTAAATATGTCTGATATTGTAAATTTGCAGATTTAAATGCTCAAACGCAGTGGAAGCAGTGGGCAAAATCGCCAGATGGTTGGCTACAAATTCAAAAAATTAAAGGTACGAAAAAGAATCTCATACGTGAAATTAATAGACAAAAATACAAATTCAAATTCCATTGCTTTGTAAAGAAAGAACAATCACTTTTTTTCGAGAAAAAGAAACTAGAATCATCAGACACAGAAGGCGTTATACAAATTGATTTTGCAGAAAATTTTACTATTATCTCACAAGATGAAGTTCAAAGTGCTCACTGGCGGCATCCACAAGTCACTCTTTTTACATGCTGCGCATGGTTTAATAAAGCGCAAAATGTAAGTTCTTATGTCGTCATTAGTAACGAAATCAACCACAAGTTTTCAGTGTGGCTATTTTTAAAAAAGATCGTTGGTAATTTGAAATCTAAATATTCTGCTCTACAAAAAATTACTGTGTTTTCTGATGGATGTACTGCCCAGTTCAAAAACCGCTACATAATGTCAAGTGTGAATTACAGTGTGGAAGATTGGGGAATTAAAATGGACTGGGAGTTCTTTACAACGAGTCATGGCAAAGGAGCCGTGGATGGGTTAGGAGCAATAGTGAAGCGCCAACTTTGGACTGCAATCAAGTTTTAATAAACTCGGTTAGGGACCAGTGTTGCCAGAACTTTTTGGAACAACCGGCTAAATTGGCAAAAAATACCGGCTAAAAACGGCTAAACTGTTTCAACTAAACTTTACATGTTTTATTTAAATAAATCACAAGTAGAAATACTATTTCTTGGACAGAAGTTGCAAGTTCAAGCTGGAAAAAATTTTGCAATTAGTAAAAACATATGATTGTGGCACATGGTTGGATTTTTTGTCGACGACAATTTGAATAAACAAGTTTGTTAAATTTAAAAATTTACAAACTAGATCGATTTTAAAATGAAAAATGTAAGTAAATACTTGTTTACTTAATTAATTTAGTTAATTCCAATGATTTGAAAGGTACTTGGCTGAAAAAAAACTGTATTCGTAAACCGAATACAATCTCAACCAGAGTCGGTATAGGAACCCCGACAGTTACTACTACAAATAAATTGGAACGTATGTTGAAGAAAGTCGGACTAATAAGCAATAGACATGTAGATCCTGTTTTTTGCCTCTCTGAAAGAATTACAAAAATTCTTTACAAATGTCTTATGTTTGAAATGCAACCGTGGCAGAGAAACTTTCAAATTACTGGAAATTTGCAAGTTTTTCTACTTCACAGAGATTTTGGAAGAATTTTTTCTTACTATATGATATTTTGAGTGATAGTTCTCGCTGGATTTTCGACGAACAAACCTATTGTCCTCCCAGAGTTTTGCTTTACATAGAAATTTGTTCTGCTCGGTTTTTGGAATTTAAATACCCTGCAAACCAAAGTTCCCGAAATCTTAACGAAGTCGTTAGGAGTATCTCATTTCTGTAACGATTTTTTTACCAATCTTCAAAGAAAATTATATGAAGTGGTTGACACTAACTCATAAAGAAATTTCTGTACGAAAAATAAAGAAAATTCCGCAAGAAAATCTTCGCATAGCAGCATTATTTTCATTGCTTTACCGATTTTCTTCCGAAATTTCATAAAAGAATCGAAGTGTGCACAGTTTATTTTAATTTAGAAAATTCGGAAAAAAAATCGGATGAGATCTTTAGGAATTCTTTCAAATTTCGCTACAATTTAGAATACTCTATTTAACCCTGCCTGACATGAAAATGTTCTCCGCTAGGCTTAGCAGCCATTTCTAACAGATTTTGGATAGCTTAGTCAGAAATGGAAACATACCCTGCAGTGAAAAATTATCAATTGTTAAAACTAACCAACTTATAGTTAGCTTTTTGGCGAGATTTCGATTAATACCTCACTTTTAATTAGCTATGACAAAACCAACTTAAAGTGAATTGTAAAGTCGTGCAGGAGTCATGCAGACGCAATCGGGAGTTGGTTTTCTTTACAAGTTTCTATTAAATATCCTCATACAAAAATTACTTTCAATACACTTTTTTTCTGAACTTCGCAGATTCTTTTTCATATTCAGGACAAATAAAAGGAAGATCGAAATTTTATACTATCATTTTGAAGTTATGTCTGACGGTGTTCGAATATGGGGCCACCCAGAGCAGAATATGTAAACAAATATGAAATGTAATAAAATAAAGTAAATAAATAAGTAAATAAAAAAGTAAAAAAACAAAAAAATATTTTGTTTTTCTTATTGATATTTTATGTCCAAAAGTAGTTAGTTACAAGTTAGTTGACATGTAATGCAGTGGTATCCAGGTCTGACTTTTTTGCGGCCATCGCCCCACAAAAGTAGTTAGCTTTTTTCGAACAAAATACACAGTTAATAGTTAGCGCTAGTGTTCGCGTAAACAGACTAAAGTTAGGTATAAGCTAACGTCACTCCCTGCAGGGTATATATTTGAATTATAAGAAAACAAGGCAAATAGCAAGATCGGCTAAAAACGCGTAATTTTTTTCTACAAAACGGCTAACAAATCGGCTGCCGGCTAAACCGAAATTTCTCCGGCTGTTTGCTATCGCAACCGGCTAAATCTAGCCGGAAAACGGCTAAAATGGCAACACTGTGAGGGACTGCTACAACTATTTATCTGCTAATCCGAAATGTATCACATATATGTTTGCGAGCATCGATGATATAGCTAAGCACAAAGAGATGTTGCTCGATCGATGGGCAAACTTAGCTTTGATACCGCAGATGCAAAAAAGCCATTACTTCACTTGCCTCGGTATAAAAACAGTATCTCATATGGTTTGACAGGTAGCGGCCTTATGAGAAATGTAGTACTATTTAAAAATAAAGTACTTTATAATGACGTCTACTCAGACAGTGGAGATGGAGAGTACGACCAAGGATTATCCCGCCCCTAGGTGACAGAATCTTTTCTGTGTTTGTAAGGTTTGAATTTTTGAGAAATAAAGTTAGTTTAATTGTATAAAAATGCGTATTTATTCATTCATGTTCAACTTGTCACACCCATCACAAAATTAAGTCACGCCCGTCACAGTTGAATTTGGAGCATATAATCTATAATTTCACATAGAGGTAAGAAACTTCGGCATAAATGTTGAAAATGTATATTTAACTAGACGTAATTAGCAGAACAACTCTGATACAAGCAAGTAGTAGCAAATTTGGTTTGCGCACTCGTCACACCCGTCACAGTGACTAAAGTAGGTATAAATCGTTTGGATTACATTTTTTTTTATTCTTATTTTTAGGCATTGTGCCCACTGCTAAAACCTAACATATAACAATCGTTTTTAAAAATTTGCTATTATAGTTTAAGAATTACACCTTAAAATGTAAGTTAAAATGTCACACCCGTCACCGTGGAATGAGCCAGATACACAATGACCAGGTGATTAAACGTGTAACACCTCTGAGTGTGGTTATTCAGACTTAATTTTTATTTAAATGAAGAGCATAGGTCACTTAAATCAAAATTAAAAACAAATTAAAATAGATTGGTGAAGCCAAAATTTCGAAAATCTAACTTAAATGAATCTCGTGAAACTGGCTGTATGAGCCGTTAAAAGCCTTATTTAATTTGTCTCTTAAAGAAGGCATCTTTCCAACCGTATGGAAGGAATCGTTCATAACCCGGCTACATAAAAGGGATAGCAGGTCCTCGGTGGAGAACTATCGGGGCATAGCTAAGCTCTCTGCAATTCCTAAATTATTAGAAGCAATTATTACAAATCAGTTGACGCATTCTATCTCCTCTACCATTTCATACTGTCAACATGGGTTTTGCAAAGGCAAATCAACTTCACCAAATTTACTACAGTTCACAACCTTTATCGCGTTTAGTGAAAACAAAAATGTGGATGTTATATATACCGACTTCAGTAAAGCATTTGACAAAGTATGTCACTAGTTGCTTATCTATAGACTTGATCTTTTTGGTCTTCAGCCTAATTTTCTACGTTGGATCTCTTCATACGATAGATCACAAAGGGTTATGTTTAAAAATACTATTTCTGACGTCATTGATGTTACTTCAGGAGTCCCGCAAGGTAGCCACCTAGGCCCGATTCTGTTCTTGCTTTTTATAAACGATATTTCTACAGATATCAAATTTTCAAAAATTTTAATGTGCGCAGATGATATGAAAGTTTATAAGTCTGTTCCAATAGCAGTCCGGTTTACAGGATTTAGTCAGAACTTACAGGAAGTCGTTCCTATTGACATAAAACCTGTAAGTGGGAACACATTTTAGAGAGTAACTGAGCAACTGTTCATAGTCAGAAGTTACAGGATTTAGTCCGGAGTTTTTTTCGTGTAAGTTCATGAAAAGTGTCAAACGATCAGCTGATTTACATGTGCAAACAAAAACAGAAAGCGGTGAAAGCAAAGAACCTTNCAAATTAAAATAGATTGGTGAAGCCAAAATTTCGAAAATCTAACTTAAATGAATCTCGTGAAACTGGCTGTATGAGCCGTTAAAAGCCTTATTTAATTTGTCTCTTAAAGAAGGCATCTTTCCAACCGTATGGAAGGAATCGTTCATAACCCGGCTACATAAAAGGGATAGCAGGTCCTCGGTGGAGAACTATCGGGGCATAGCTAAGCTCTCTGCAATTCCTAAATTATTAGAAGCAATTATTACAAATCAGTTGACGCATTCTATCTCCTCTACCATTTCATACTGTCAACATGGGTTTTGCAAAGGCAAATCAACTTCACCAAATTTACTACAGTTCACAACCTTTATCGCGTTTAGTGAAAACAAAAATGTGGATGTTATATATACCGACTTCAGTAAAGCATTTGACAAAGTATGTCACTAGTTGCTTATCTATAGACTTGATCTTTTTGGTCTTCAGCCTAATTTTCTACGTTGGATCTCTTCATACGATAGATCACAAAGGGTTATGTTTAAAAATACTATTTCTGACGTCATTGATGTTACTTCAGGAGTCCCGCAAGGTAGCCACCTAGGCCCGATTCTGTTCTTGCTTTTTATAAACGATATTTCTACAGATATCAAATTTTCAAAAATTTTAATGTGCGCAGATGATATGAAAGTTTATAAGTCTNACTCTAAATCTGGAAAAATATAAAGTAATGCACTTCTCGCAAAGAGCTGTTCAGCCACTTTCTTATACAATAGATAACCATAGGTGCGTTCGACAAGTCAAAAATTTCTAATAGTTTTTCCAAATTTTTATTGGATGGCTTTCGATAACGACAAAAAATTATCCAACACACAAAAATTGAGAGAGCAAGCGTTCATTTTGATGCAAGAGAAGCGTTCATTTTGTACTGGCAAAATTTTAGTCAGCAAAAATTATCCAACACGAAAACATATGATCACAAAACATATGGTTGCAATTTTTGTAAACAAACAAAATAGCATTTTCCGAGTTTTGGTATTTATATGCTTTTTGGCTGCCTGCTTTGTGACTTTATGATAGCGCCAACTAGTTTTTACTTCTAGAAATGTTAATGGCGAACATTGAACGTTCACTTTCCTTTTTCTATGGAGGCAACATGAATTTCAGTTTGTTTACAAATAAAACAGCTGGTGTGTCTTCTTCTTCCGGTTCTTGGAAGTAATGGCTAATTTCCTGTTCGTTTACTTTTTTGCTTTTTCATCTTTTTGGGAGAGAATTTTCGCTTACTCTCTTGATTTTGATTGTTGGCTGGTGTTGGCTAATTTTGTTATCGAACGCAACTCATAACTTGGAACAGGTATACAATTTTGTGGACCTTGGTATCACTATAGAAAAAGGGATGCAGAACGAACTAGATTCTAGGACTGGTTCGGAACTACCGAAAAAGGGATGCAGCGGGGGCTTGTTTACTTTAAATAGACTTTTGCTTTGTGGGTTTTTCGTTCAAATACGATTTCAGTCTGCACTTCGCAGATACTTTTTGGATAGTTTGGTATAACAAAACTAAAATTTGTGTCAACATGTTAACATTTTGGGACCTTCTGGAATCTAACCAACAACAGCCAGCACCCTGCAAATTCAGCTACAGCCAAAGGTATGTAAACGTAAATTTCTTAAAATCAATCAAATAAATTTGATTTCAGATTGAAATTTGGAATTTAGGACTGGTTCTGAACTATAGAAAATGTAATGCAGTGGGGGACAATATCCAACGCCTATGACATCGCCGTCTTAAATTCGCCAGTTGTTTGCATGCAAAAGAGATTTATTACGAACTAGTAGTGGGTCTAAATTTACTAGAAGCGCACCAATTCAGAACCAGAGATTTCCCCCACGGGGCTGGCATAGAGAAGCAGCGCATGTGAAGCAGTGGTGTAATTATACTCGGCATAGAGCGCATAATATCCCAGAATCAGCTGTTCAGTGTAATCAGCTAGTCTGTTCCAGTACTCCAGGATTTAGTTAAGAACACAGAACTGAAGAATGCGTATTCATAGCCTAAAGGAAGTCGACACTAAAGTTAGTTGCTGCTTTTTTGTCATAATTTTCAATGAAACGGTGTCAACTAATTTTATAATCGACTTTCTTTCGACTATAAATATGCCCCAATGTATGTACAAGAACGACTTCTCAGTAATTCCTGTTAATCTGATGGGGACTGGAACAGAATAATGGGAGCAATATGTCACAGAGCGAAAAATCCAAATTCTCCAGACTTCGCTGTCATGCGCTTCATCGGATAATCGCTTGTATTCAAAGCTCAATAAACAAATTCGATATGTACTTATGTTATGCGCTGCAGCACAGTGCAAGTATAACCAGCGCTTAATGTTCGTTCCCAACTTTGACCTAAAATCCGGAGAAAGAAATGACATTGAAGCTAGTAACTTTTGTATCAGTTTTGAGGGCTTTTAACATAAACTACGTAATTGGATATGTCAAGGGAACAATCATAAGTGTATCATTACACATGCATGTTCGTATCCATATCCGTATTCATATTTAATTAATTACGCACCAAGTACACAATGAAATTTACCTCTCATTGATTCAACAGGTGTTCAGTATAAAAGAGTCTGCTACCGAATATTTTGTATCATTCACTTCTTGCGTTCGCTGCGACAAAGAACTAAATTTAAATTTTATTTAACAATTTATCCAACACGATTCCAAAAATGGCATTCAAGGTTTATTGATTTCTCGCGTTGGATTATAAAAACCTGCTCTAATTGTTTGTCAGTACTAAATATTAAGCCCAATTTTTTCTTTCTTTGCAGATTGTCTTTGCACTCGTTTTCGTTGCATTAACCAACGCCGGATACGCACCCATTGCGCCCGTTTATCATGCCTCACCTGCCGCTGCGCCTATAGCTGTAGCCCAAAAGTTTATTGTTAAATCAGAGGAATACGACCATCACCCACAATACAAGTTCTCTTATGGTGTTGACGATAAGCTGACCGGTGACTCAAAGACCCAAGTGGAGGAACGTGACGGCGATGTTGTGCGCGGTGAATACTCACTCATCGACTCCGATGGATACAAACGTACTGTTCAATATACTTCTGATCCTGTGAACGGTTTCAATGCTGTGGTGAACCGTGAACCGCTTGTGAAAGCTGTTGCTGTGGCTCCAGTTGCTCCCTATTCCAGTCCGGTAGCGCACTATGCCACTCCGTCTCACTATGCTGCACCTGTTTCACATTACTCTGCTCCAGTCGCGCATTATACAACGTATAACAGCCCGGCATTAGTAAAGTATCACAATTGAAAACTATTAAAAACTTGAAATACTACTATTTAGAATTTAGCTAAATGAGTCGACAGGTGAATATGTTACTTTTTTATGTTAATCTTATTTATGTAAGTACATATGTACTGTGAATGTAATTTCGAATTAAAGAAAAGTAATTTAATATTTTTTGTTTTAATGGAATTTGTCGTGCCCATTTAAAAAAATACTAGACCAGATCAGTTAATTGCTAATACCTAACTTTTAAGTGATTCGGCTACGGTTTTTTAGGAAAAAAATATTACTATTTTCCATTCTTTAAGTACCTCAATGGGAGAAGGGATGTGGCCATTTGCAAGTTATGCCCATTTTTAAAACACTTAGTTGCATAGCTGTTGAAAATGTGGAAAATCCCTTCCCTCTAGCAGAAAGTTTCAGATATGTATACTAAACCATCGATTAGGCTTTGCTCTGATATTCAATTCACGGTTTTGCATTAGGTTTGTTCGTCGAAAAGTCCAGCAATAATAATCCATAACTCAAATTTCAGAGATTTAAAAAAGTTCTCTCTCAAATAGAGTACCTTACATATTACTGCGGGAACTCGATTTTGCAGGATCCGGGAAGTGTCATCGGCAGCTAGTGTCCATGGTTGCATTTCAATTATAAAGAATATTTATAAAATTTTTTGTTTGAAATTCGTTCGGTCAACAAAAACAAGGCCTATTATACATATGTTTCAATTCCTTAGCCGTAGAAACTGTCGGGTTTGCTATATCGACTATGATTGCGACTGTATTCCAATTACGAATATAGTTTTTTCAGCCGAGTACCTTTTAAATTATCGGAATTAACTAAATTAATTGAATAAGTAAATATTTACTTACTTTTTTCATTCGCGAATACCTTAAGTTTATACATTTTTAAATTCAACGCATTTGCTTATTCAAATATTTTCCATTACATTCCATAATCCTGCTTGCAAATTAGTGCTGCAAAATTTTTTTCAGCAAGAATTTGCAGCTTCCCCTCCAAGAGATCTGCCACTTTGAGCTGACAATTTCCCCTTGCTTGCAAAATTGTTAGTCTGAACAAACGCGAAACTAAACTTCGAATAGCATAAAATGTTAAAAACATAGGCCTGCTAAATTTAACTTTTTTCCCCCCGAAATAATTATGTAATTTTCTTAGCGTTAACGTTAAAAGTTATTTTCTTAGCGTTACTCGCATTAAATTCGTAATTACTTTGCCTATTTATGGGTATTTTCCAGTAGAAACAGTTTTTGTTGTTGTACATTTTTCGTGGTGAAAGTCCTTTATGAAAAATTTCTCCTGATTTTCAAGATACTTGGTTGCTTATGAATGGTAAAATATTAGAAAACATTAAAAAAGGCTGACATAATGCAATTATGTTCGACTAAAAATAAAAACAATAATTTACACTAAAACTCTTCAGCGCTTATTTTTCACAAAATAATATTGTGGATCGGAATGCTCGGAGCGCTTATGGTAAAAGGTACCTACCAACACATACATATGTATGTACTTTAGTGTGCCCAACGAAATATTTGAAGTTAAACTTCTTACGCGGCGGTATCGCAAAAATGGAGAGTGAAATTTTTAAAACTGAAAATGTTACATGAGTAAAAAGGAAGATATAGTACAGTAAAGTGGATAAAAGAAAGAAAGCGACGTTTGAACTGCGATACCAAGCTATAGCACAAACATCTTCAACGCGCATGCATACGAATACCTACATACCTAGGGTTCGAACGATACTATCGATATTGAGTAAGTATCGATACTGAGGGTATAAAAATGAGTACTTTAATACTCGATACCTTATTTGGTGATTTTACTCGATACTTTGCAAAGTACTCGTAGTATCGAATACTTATTAAAAACACACACTTCTTAAATTTTTTCTTCCATTGGCAACCCAATTTTCTTTGCATATATGGATTACTATCATTCAATTTTGTCCATCACTTAAAATAAACTGAAATTGCGTGTAGTCTGTTGCATAACATAAACAAAATAAGTTAAAGTTTAATGGCCTTATTCATAAAAAATAAAGTAGGTTTAAAGAGCTTCATAAAATTACATTTTCATACATTTTTCAGTTTATATACCTTTTTTATTTTTTATGAATAAGGCAATAAAACTTTACGCAAAGTTCACGAAAATGCAGAATTTTTAGAAACTTTTTGGGTATGCAGTTTTGCAACCTATTCAAGTTTACGTGTAGCCTACTACCGTTGACTTTTAATTCAAACTTCCACATTATTATAATAAAATTAAATAGGCTACAAAAATGCATACCCAAAAAGTTTAAAAAAATTTCTTAATAAAATTTTAGATTCGTGAAAGTATATATATATATATTTATATATACTAGTGTTCGCCCAGCGGTTGAAATTCAACCGATAAAATTAAGGATAGTTTATGTAAGTTGAATGAGCTAAAATAACATTAGTTGGAATGGGTTAAGTGGAGGGGAGTTTAGCTTAGTACTTGGCATAACATAACATAACCATAACATAAGAATAAATAACATAACATATGAAGCATAACACACCACAATATAACATCGCACACTCTTCAGTTGTATTTCCTTTTTATCCCTTTTTTCACCTCTATCTAAATCTTATTTATTTTGGTTCATTTTATGCCAAATGATNTTGGAATGGGTTAAGTGGAGGGGAGTTTAGCTTAGTACTTGGCATAACATAACATAAGAATAAATAACATAACATATGAAGCATAACACCACAATATAACATCGCACACTCTTCAGTTGTATTTCCTTTTTATCCCTTTTTTCACCTCTATCTAAATCTTATTTATTTTGGTTCATTTTATGCCAAATGAT
>NW_016157301.1:295323-301553 GCF_001687245.7 Rhagoletis zephyria
TTTGAACTTGCAAAATCTCGATAACGAATGGAGAGAACACGCATTGTTCGATCATAAGAATATTCATATTGATTATTCATTAGATCCAGAAAATTAATGGAAAAAGCTTTTGAATTAAAAGATTCTTCAGGTTCATATACATAAGTTTTCCAATAAAAAATGTGAAGGACTGACTCGAGGACCAGATTGATTTAACTTAAAATTAATTTGAATTTAATTTTTTATCAGGTGATCACTATTTTTAAAAAAATAAGAAGCTATTGCACATCTACAGGCCAAGCCCTTTAATTTGATACCTCATTTTGTAAAATTGAACTAACATTACAGATCTGATGATATGACTAAAAAGCTTTCGCGTATTATGTATACATATGTATGTATGTATATATATGGATGCACAATGTACGGCTGACTTCCAAAACGTAATAATACAATGTTTGGAAACTGTTATACTGCGGTATTCAAACTGTTTGTATATGCAGAGTTGCGACACATTACAACCATATAAATTGCATCTTTTAAATATTCAATATAGCAATGAATTAACATAGAAAAATGTAATCTTAGGCTAACTGCACACCTGTCGTCCAATCATAGTTGCGTTATCGTCTCGCCCTGAAATTTTGAGCCGAGCACATGCATTTCAAAGGAGATCTGCACACTTGTCGTTATCTGCTAGTTATCGGCAAATCGTAGAAGATGCAGAAACGGATCCCTGCAGGGAAACCGCGGACTAGTGAATCAAATTTCTAGTTCCGTACTAGGTCTTCATCGCCAAAAAAGAACTAGTCCGATAGGAACTAGAGCCCCACCAGTCCGAAATCGGCGAAAAGTGGTACATTTAAAATACTAATTTTTTTCAGTTTTTTTCACTAGAAAGCGATATCTAAAGTGACGAATTTAAAAATGGTTCGGAACTATAGAAAAAGAGATGCAGAACGAACTAGATCTTATTTGTCGAATTTAGAACTAGTTCGGAACTATCGGCAAAGGGATGCAGCAGGGGGCTTGTTTACTTTACATACATATGTGTTCGGCGGCTTTTTTGTTCAAATACGATTCTATTCTGCACTTCGCAGATGCCTTTTCAAAATTTGTGTTAACATTTCAACATTCTTGGGACCGTCTGGAATCTAATAGCGAGCACCTCTCAAACTCAGCTACAGCTAAAGGTATGAAAAGATTGAAAAATCATGATACTTTTTTCTTTCGTCTGTCGACTTTAGAACTGGTTCGGAGCTGTAGAATATATGAGGAGTTCGGAACTATTAAAAAAGGGATGCAGCAGGGGGCAATTGGCACTTCCTAGGAAATCGCCATGTTAAATTCGCCAGTTGCTTGCATGCAAAAAAGATTTATCGCGAACCAGTACTGGGTCTAAATGTACTAGAAGCGCAACAGTTCAGAACTAGAGATTTTCCCCACAGGGATAAGAACGGCACTGTCGTTTGCTAATCGTTGTGCACGCATTGTTTGTTTACATTTTATGGGGAAAAATTAGCGAAAAAGTGGAAATTATTAAAAAGTGGATAATTGCATTAAAATTCAATAAATGTGAGCGTTTTAACTATAAAATATGACGAAATTGTAAAAAGCCTATGTGTGCATGCACAAGATACATTTAAGGAAAAGAAAGGAAGAGATGTTACTGAAAAATTATGTCTCGAATTCTCATTTTCGTTGTTGGTGTTTCCGACAGGGTAGGAGTGTGATGTAATGTGGAACGATTTTCCGTCATCCCTTGTCAAATTTGGTTTGGAGACAAACCGGTTTCGGCGTTGTGCCATCTTCAGTGTCATTTTTCGTTCTGAATAGTTTCTGTTTGTCTGTCACTATTTATAGCCGTGTTAAATCGTCGTTGGTTCATAGTTAGGTACGTCTCAGCGGAAAAGAATATAATTATTAATAATTTAATAAAAGAATATAATCCGCTGAGACGTACCTAACTATGAACCCACGACGATTTAACACGGCTATAAATAGTGACAGACAAACAGAAACTATTCAGAACGAAAAATGACACTGAAGATGGCACAACGCCGAAACCGGTTTGTCTCCAAACCAAATTTGACAAGGGATGACGGAAAATCGTTCCACATTACATGTCTAGAATTGTTGCAGCACAGTCCATATTTTAAAAAATGCAGGTTTTTGTAATTATTTCGCGAAAATATCAACCAGAAAAACAGAAAATACCTCCTCGAAGTCAATTTTTAGACGCTAAATGAATTAAAATATCACGAACGAGTGAGCGAAAATGTAGACGTCATGTAATCGTTGCATCATGATTGTGACGATGAAGTAACTATGATTGGACGACCAATGTGCAGAAAGCCTTACCCTTCGACGTCAGCCATTGTTTACTTCAAAATGTCATCAAAGTATCAATTAGCTTAGCGATGTGCAGTTTGCTTTCTGTATACGCATCGATAACTTTTACGATACATTTTGGGACATGACACATCGTCAAAAATTACACATTTGCATTTAGAAATGCGTGACTTTGTATAGCTGCTTTGGAACTGACGGTTTGGAACTCAGCCTACATATCTATAATATGTATGTAGATACATATGTATGTAGGTACATGGGTACAAAATATGCTGCGATTAGCTTATACAGTGACGAGCAAAACTGTAACATGGTGTAACACTTTTTATTTCAGCCACCGCTATCTTTCCAACTTCTAACGACTTTCATACTTTTGTTTTATATTCTTATTGGTACACCCCTACTCCCTCTCTCATAAAGATTTGATGTCAATCCAACAGCAATAATAAAACAAGCAGCCAAAAATGTAAATTAAGGCCAATGTTACAGTTTTGCACTCAATTTCAGTTTTGCATTTTACAGTTATCTTTTACTTAGTTGGAAGTCAGAGGACTTTTTCCTGTATTGTAATTTATTCAAGAAGTGATTACCAGTAAATAATATGGTTAATCAGGAAACATAAATGTAAATAATAGATTTACTGCGGAAACGCGGGACCGTAGGAAAAGTGGAAAAACTTATGGAGCTCGCCACGTGAAAATGTTAAGACTGAGAAAAAATATAGCCTAAAATGTTATTAAGGACAAAGTAAGTCTGCCAAAAAATATTACGGTCCGATATCTTGTGAACTTAGTAGCAAGTAGCGCTGCAGCCACTATTACCGAAGCGCTTAAGGTATTAAAATTGAATGCAAATCAGTAGACAGCGAGGCGAAGAATTGTCAAATTGAACGCAAAGGCATAATAAAAGAAGAAAAAACGATTTTGATCAAAATACATGTGCGAGAGTGGTATCATTTTGCCGGATCGAACGAAAACCGGACCGTTGCCTATTGGGATATCTTAAGCCTTACAGAATGCAATAAAAAAACACATTTTTTAAGATTTAATTGAAGGTTAGTTGGTCTGACAAGAATAAATTCATCGCTTTCAATCAGATGGCCGGGTATGGTATTGGAAGACCCAAATTAAGCCTAAGCGCATCATGTAAGGCAAACTGTGAATCACAGTGGTCGGTCAATAATAGTTTGGGGTTGTATTTCAAAAATATTGTTGGTCCGTTAGTACGCAGTACCTCCACAATCCGCGGATATGAATCTCGTCGAAAATTTGCGAAATCAACTAAAAGCGTATCTTACTAAGTATGCAAGTCCGTCCAATGGAGTACATGAGCTATGAAAGCAAACCAAGGATATATGGGACGCTATACCGCCAGAATTTTTACAGAGATACAAATAAGGTATGCCAAATTGCATCCAGGAACTAAAAAAAGCAAAAGTGTATTGAACATCGTGTTAACAATTCTTTTTTTCGTGAAAATTGTCAAAAAGTTATTAAAAATATATAAGTGCAAAACTGTAACATATGCCTTAATTTACATTTTTGTCTACTGGTTTTATTATTGTTGTTGGATTGACTTCAAATCTTTATGAGAGAGGGAGTAGGAGTGTACCAATAAGAATATACAACAAAAGTATGAATGTCGTTAGAACTTGGAAAGATAGCGGAGGCTGAAATAAAAAGTTTGTTCGTCACTGTAGATATTTCCCCTCACCTGTGCAATCTGATTTTGTCTCTGCCAGCACCTAACTGTTTTTACACATGCACGTGTTTGCAAATTGATGACGAAGTGAATCAAATATATACTTACAAGATATCAACCAATACTTCCCATATACCAAACGAAAGGAGAACTGTTGAGTTTTTGATTAAAGAAAACAAAAACAAAAACAAAAACAAAATCATTCGAGCGGTTTTCGAGCATTTTGGTATTAAAAATAATTTGGAAATTTTTTCAACAATTTCTTGCCTGTAAAGGCTAGTTATTTGTTGAATTTATATAAAATTTTTACACGATAATATTTCTATTGCTCCAAGGAACCTATATACCGAAAATGAAAGTAACATCTGCCAACCATAAGTTGCTAGAGCACTTTAAAGGCTCAAAATTGACCCCAAAATAAGCCAATATTGACCGTTGTTTCTACGACAGACACCAGATCGGTTACTTACATAAATATATCTGTCCATAGGTTTGGAATTTTGTCTTTGAAATGGCACACTTTTCTTTGAAATCGCTTCATTAGTTCTCATGCAATAAGCGTTTTCGTGAATCTCTAAAAATTACAACTACAACATTTGAGCATAGCCTCCATATCGAAACGTAAGACATATTCTACGTCAAAATTCAAAAAAAAATAATAATTATGAGAAATGATAAAAACTTATCAACTGGTACCAATAAACAACGGTATACAATAAACAACGGTATTCGTCTGATTGTCACTCAAATTGATTTTTACAATCATTTTTAGAAGAAAACTAAGAATATTATACATTTTTGGAAAATGGGCGTAGCCACGCTCACTTATGGTTACATGTGTATATCTTGGTAACCGCTGAACCAATTTCATCCAAACTTGGCACAGTTGTTGGGCCTTGGTACATCATACCAAAAGACCGAAATTTTTTTAAATCGGACAATAACCACACCAACATCCCATATAACGTAATTTAGAGAAATACGAGATCCTCGATAAATCAGTAAATATTAAATCTAATTTATTCAAAATTGATGCTTGCAACAATTCTCTACCAAGAAATATGCTTATGATACAATTTTGGAAAATGGGCGTGACACCGCCCACTTATGATCACATGTATCTCGGTAACCGTTCTATCAATTTGTACCAAACTCGGTATGGTTATTGTGCTTGCCACATAAAAGCAAAACTTTGAAAATTATTGAAATCGGACTAAAATTTCGGCCGCTTTTCATATAACGGTAAATTTCAGATATGCTTGAAACTTCAATATTTCGAAATTTAAGGTTGCTAATTTACTCAAAATTGAAACACCCCGGCTTACCATGTAGCGGTGGCTTTCGGAAAGGTGAAAAACATGTATTAGTACTTGCGCCGGGTGTTTAATGTTCAGCTCCGTCCGAACTTAGACTTTCTTACTTGCTAATAAAAACGATGACTTATGTTGATTATATCTTTTTTAATGTTATTCCTAACATTCGCATCCGCATTCCGAAAATGCGAATCATTCGAAACATCCCTAGTAGCAGCGGCAAACTACAATATTGATATTGTAATTTCTATACCACATGTGTGCCCCAGACATAATTTATTTTCACATACAAATTTTTTAGCCCCAAACACCACCTCTAAAACGATCCCAGGAATATTTTTATACCCGAGCGCACTTGTGCACAAGGGTATTATAACTTTGTTCACATAACGGTTGTTTGTAACAGGCAAAACGAATCGAGATAGATATAGACAAATGTATACATAAATGATCAGGTTGTTGGCCTTGGTACATCATACCAAAAGACCGAAATTTTTTTAAATCGGACAATAACCACACCAACATCCCATATAACGTAATTTAGAGAAATACGAGATCCTCGATAAATCAGTAAATATTAAATCTAATTTATTCAAAATTGATGCTTGCAACATATCTCTACCAAGAAATACGCTTATGATACAATTTTGGAAAATGGGCGTGACACCGCCCACTTATGATCACATGTATCTCGGTAACCGTTCTATCAATTTGTACCAAACTCGGTATGGTTATTGTGCTTGCCACATAAAAGCAAAACTTTGAAAATTATTGAAATCGGGCTAAAATTTCGGCCGCTTTTCATATAACGGTAAATTTCAGATATGCTTGAAACTTCAATATTTCGAAATTTAAGGTTGCTAATTTACTCAAAATTGATACACC
>NW_016157301.1:301578-348925 GCF_001687245.7 Rhagoletis zephyria
AATGAAAAGAGAAATCGATTAAGCGGTGACTGTCTGTCCGTCCGTCCGTCCGTCCGTCTGTGCACACGATAACTCGAGTAAAAATTGAGATATCTTAACGAAACTTGGTACGTGAACTTCTTTTGGGCGTGGGACGGATGGTATTGAAACCGGCTTATCATGTAGCGGTAGCTTTCGGAAAGGTGGAAAACATATATTTAATACTTGCGCCGGGTATTTAATGTTCGGCTCCGCCCGAACTTAGACTTTCTTACTTGTTTTTAACTACAATAGTTTTTGGGATATTAAAAGAATAAACCAGCAAATTTCGGATATTTTGAATTTTGCATAACTTTCACTATTTTTTTTTTTTTTGGTAGGTCTTTGTTATACATATGATAAAATTAAAGTTCTGACCAAAATCCATCTATTACACAGGCCAACAAATTTTAAACAATGTTATGTTGCCTAATATATTACAGCGTATTCTTTAAGATTTTTTCCGTAGAATCCGAATCTGAAAGTGCGTGCATAAATACATCTGTACACACATACATATGTATATGTACATAAGTGGGTCAATCCATGTCAAATCAACCAATAACACTACCCAACAAAATTCTGCTGCCTAAGATATTGCAGCGGATTCTTATAGGATTTTTTCCGTAGTATCGGAATATGACCTTAAAGATATTGGATTGGCCCTAGTTTTCAATCAACTTAGGTGTAAAGGTGCCGAAAAACCCGTTTTTGGTCATTTTTGAACCTCTGTAAAATAATAAATGAATGCAATATATCTGTCTGTGTGGGAGGGCATGAAAGCATAAATACTTAATAATGAAAATCAAAATATTATGGTCAGAACAGTGAAAGCAATTAAGAAAAGTTTACAAGCGCGTACGATTTTTGTTTTACACAAAAACCTTGTTTTGCACGTTTTTCACCAATTGTTTTAAATGGATCTGCCGTTTTTCGGCACCTTTAATTGCTTGAAAAATTTTCAAGATGATATTCGGGTTCTACGGAAAAAATGCTATCTATACCAATAGGCTATAATATTTTAGTCAACATAAAATTTGTGAACATTGATCAAAAACAAGCAAAATAAGATTAAAAAAAAAAACACGTGCGATTGTATAAAAACTCTTCCCAATTGCTTACAGTGTTCGGACAATAATTTGTTGACTTTCAGTATCAAAGGACAGTGTTTAAGCTTTCATATCCTCTTACAAAGACAGATATATTGCATCAGTTTATTGTTTTACAGAGTTTCAAATATGACCTAAAACGCGTTTTCGGCACCTGTAAACCTAAGTTGATCGAAAACTAGAGCCAATCCAATATCTTTAAGGTTATATTCGGATTCTACGGAAGAAATCCTATAAGAATCCGCTGTAATATCTTAGGAAACAGAATTTTGTTGGGTAGTGTTATTGGTTGATTTGACATGGATTGACCCACATATGTATTTTAAAACTTATGTACATACACACCTACATATGGATGTGTGTATAGATGTACTTATGCACACACTTTGTCCCGAAACCTTTTCTGTCATATCTCCCTCCTCCAACGACCAACTTTCATTCGTTTCATTATTCGTTAACCCTATGACAATGTGTGTTTGCAATTAAAAACAAATAATCCGTGGTTACTAATCAATCGTGCGTTGGTGGAAAAGGCGTGGTATGGCCAATAGCTATTCGTATGCACATGCACATACAAATAGACTTACATATTTCGGCGCTTGTAATATCGCCAACGGCAATATTGTACAGGTAAGCCATCAGCTCCCTTACGAAGTGTTGTCCAGTGAAGAGTGCAAATCACGGTCTTAGTGGTGTCTACGAAACAAACGAAAACTTGCACTTTTAAAAAGCGTAGTAATAAAAAGATTAAAAAACGGCAAAGTGAAGGTATAAGTAGCATGTTATGCCCAATGCAGCAAAATACCGCTCACCCGATTTTATTTTATTCAATGCCGATGCGCAAAATTTTGGCCAAAATTGTCTATAAAAACTTACATTCAACTCTACCAAATTAGTATTCAAGCCACAGACTTCAGTGTGGGAGGACAAAGTAAGCTGCAAATTTTGTAAATTTTTTCTATCTACATATTACCATCACATAAACGAAATGGCTTTCAAGGTGAGTGTACATATGATTTTCGGATTGCTGTGGAGTCAGCGATCTGTTAGAATAACTTAGATTGAGAATTTATTGAAACAAGCAATTTATGTACGCATACATAACCATGTATATCTTCTCTTAGTACTTCGTCGCTGCATTTTTAATCAGCACTGCGCAAGCTGGCATCTTTTCAGTGCAGGAGCAGCATGCTTTTCCTTTGGAGCATGCTCAGCACCATGAAACAGCAGCTGTGTATCACCATGCACCTGGACAAGTGGCTCATCTATCTCATGCGCCCGCTCACACCGTTCACTTGGTACAAAAGCAGCAACCTGCTCATGAGCAATATCCCGACGATCCTCATCCTCAGTACAACTTCGCCTATGATGTTCAGGATGCCGTGTCCGGTGATTCTAAAAGCCAATCTGAAAGCCGTGATGGCGATGTGGTCCATGGCGAATACTCCTTAAATGATGCTGATGGTTTCCGCCGCACTGTCAAATATACCGCAGATTCTGTCAATGGCTTCAATGCTGTTGTAGAACGTGAACCTCTCACCCACAAAGTGGTCGCTGCTGCACCTGTACAATATCACCATGTCCCAGCTACTGCTCAAGCGTATGCCGCAGTGCCAGCTCAACACCAGGCCACTGTCCATACAAGCTACGAAGCTCCTCATCAAGAAGAGCAACAATACTACCATCATTAAGTTACTGAAATACTACTTTGCAGCTAAGCTCCTTGCTCTTGCCGTTTTGATAAAAATTTTGTAGAAAAAATTACTCAGAAATAAGTATTTTCCATTATATAAATGTAAGTGCATAATAAACAATTAATTACAGTGCTGTCTTCGGCTATGCCAAGGGCTTCGCAACTTTCATGAATATAAAAAAATCGACTTTAATCTTTTACTCGTATTTCATTTTTGCGTCAAAAAATTCAATTTCAAAGTACTCAGCTTTTTAAATCACAAAATTTACATACCTACATATGTGCATATATCTTATAGAGCACCGATCTTGATGATTTTCTTCGAAAGATATAAGGGTTATAACCAGGGAACGGATTTTTAGGACCTAAAAACCTATAAAAAAGGGCAAAATAAAATAACAAAATAGGCTGGAAGAGGCAAAATAAAATTGCGAAATAGGCAGGAAAAGGCACTAGAAATCACAAAAAAGCAAAAGAAGGCAATAAAAAAAATCATCAAAAAATACATTTATTTTAGAAATGTTTATATTACAATCAAAAAGAGAAAAACTATGAACTAGTTTCGTTATATGAAAAATTTTTACTTTGCATATTTGACTATTTTCCAAGGCATATTTAACAAGAAGTGACAATTCAGTCGAGCTCTCTCATAGCTGACTGTAATGTCATAAAATGTAAACAAAGAAATTATCCCTTTGTTATGCATTCACCGTATTTGATAAAACTCAATATCCTTGAATGAATCTAAAGCTAAATCGTGGACATTCTTAATCGAATATATTCTATCTCTTTAGCAGAAAAAAGGCAATTTCCATAAAATTCGTTCCCTGGTTATAACAAAATAGTTCAGAACACTTTAAGGGCTTAGATATCTAATGGTGATCGTTTCTACCAAAATAGTTGCCTTCTGATTGCCCCTTTCTCTTTTCGTGTCCGATTCTAAATTCAAGGCAAAAGGTGAGAAAATTGTGTGTTCGTTTCTAAAAATGTCACACTCTTGTAAGTCAAAAAATGCACATTTTCTGCCTTGTGAAGCTTTGTCAGTAGAGAATTCAGATGGTTGTTTAAAACGGCAATATTATGAAATACATGAGCTAGACAAGGACAAGAAGGCAAAAACATGCCTTTCTACAGAGTTCAGTGTACACTGAGGGGAAATAATGTATAGTACAAATTAATACTTTATATTTGATTATCGCTTCAAAATGTTCGAATTTAAAAATAATATTTTCATACAAAATTTATTACGCACGTATTTGACTGTTCACATCTGAGTATATATATCAGGGATGTTGCGAATGTGGAATTTTAGACATCCGCGGATGCGAATGCGGATGCGGATGTTTAAGCGCTAACATCCGCGGGTGTGGACGCGAATGCGGATGTCAAGTATTTTTATACCCGAGCGCATTTGTGCACAAATATATACATAACTGATCAGAATGAAAGGAGAAATCGATTAAGCGGTGGCTGTCTGTCCGTCCGTTCGTCCGTCCGTCTGTGCACACGATAACTCGAGTACAAATTGATATATCTTAACAGAACTTGGTATGTGTACTTCTTTTGAGCGTTGGACGAATGGTATTGAAAATGGGCAAACTCGGAAGATAACCACGCCCACCTCCCATATAAAGGTAATTTTGAGAAATACGAAAACAGCCATATTTTAATAACTACTGAAGCTTATTCACTCAAAGCTACTATTTACAATCATTTTTAGGCGAAAAATAAGAATATTATAAATTTTTGGAAAAAGGGGCATAAATACATGTGTATATCTTGGGAACCGCTGTACCAATTCCTTCCAAACTTGGCACAGTTGTTGGCCTTNGCGGCTTACCATGTAGCGGTACCTGCGCCGGGTATTTAATGTTCGGCTCCGCCCGAACTTAGACTTTCTTACTTGTTTTACTTAAAATTGATACTAACAACAATCCCTTGAAAAGAAGTAACATTAATATGGAATTTTGGAAAATGGGCGTGGTGCCGCCCACATATATCTATATAAGTTTATCTCACCGAAGATGTTTGAAATAAACGTAAAACCACCACTGCTTACCATGTAGCAGTAGTTTTCGGAAAGGTGAAAAAACTATATTGAATACTTGCGCCGGGTATTTCATGTTCGCCTCCGCCCGAACTTAGACATTTTTACTTGTTAAGAAATAATTTAGGTAAGTAAATTAGGCGATTTAGTTATATAGAAATGGAAAGGTTAGTATTTGATTTAAAAAATTGGAACATTGCATTCAATAAAAAGTTTTTACAGGGTCATAAATCAAACCTGCGCCACTAAATAACTACTCGTTCGAGACGACAAACTTGAAAAACTTGACAAAATTGTAAATTCTTTTCAATTGACGCTGCTCCAGTTGAGAGGTCTTTCAGTTATATTTATTTTTTTTTATTGCGGTGCAATAATTCTTCATGGAGAATTGCATCGGGCTGCAAATGTCGGATGTATCCTCCTGACTTCCATCTTCACAATCTTGTATCATGGCAAGATCGTTGTTTAAACACCGTTGTTTTCCAAAGAATTCTTCATTCTCATTCTTTTGGTTGTTTCTGAATTTGGAGAACCTGTAACGTCAACAGCGTTTTTCGATTTTAGTTTTTATAATTCATTTTTAATCCGTTCTTCTGTGACTGAAATAGCTTTTAAGCAGAAATAACGAAAGAAGGTTACCACCTCTATTTGCATTTTTTTATCATTTAATATTAAAGAAATTCATATACCAGACCCAAGGTTTGTTCTATGGTAATTAATTAACATTTTTTATTTTAATATTTTTTTTATAAAAATATTTTTCAATGGGTTGCTTTGCTCGTTTAGACATTTCCTTCATTTGGTACCAAGCTTGTTTAATTTGGATAAGCGGTTTGTTTATTGAAAAGACTTTTAATTGGGAATAAAAAATATTTGGCCAAGTTTAACTGGCAAAAAAAACTGTTATTTTCGCATCGATTATTGCGAAAGTGAATGCAAATGTTAAAATTAATGCGGAAGCTCCGCGGTTGCGAATGCGAATGCGAATATTCGCAACAACCCTGATATATATGAGTGTACATACGCACCCCAAGCATGCAGAGCGCCGCTCTGAGAGCGGTGACAACACACACATTCATACATAGTACATGCCCTCCAGTACTGCTGGAGTCAATCGCTACTTTTGAACCGCTACTGCACCGACTCCTAGGTAAGTAGCTACTCTATTAACCCGTGGTAGTGCACATGGTAGTGCAAAGTCGAACCAGTCGTAAGTAGAATAGCGAAAAACTACGACAGAGGGCGCGCATAAATCACGCAAGCGACTACTTTAGTAACTCCCGGTAGTGCAGAGAGAGCCGATGGTGACTACCGCCTAGGACATTGCCTTGTAAAAGTAATCGATGAAATACACTGCAAGTAGTCGGTCGGTAATTGACGGTGTTTATCAGGTAGCTACCGATTCAGCAGTCCTGTAGTCACTCCCCCGTACTGCAGGGTGTTTATCCGTACAAATCGCGTGCTGTGGATATTCAACATTTGAAAGCAAATTTATATGCCTGGGTGTAGCTGAGTGCGCAAAGATGCATGCCACAATTTGTTGATATCGAGAGATGGTCAGGGTTCGAATTCCACTGCAGGCAACATGCAAGTTAAATATTTTTTTTTAGTTTTGGTCTTGATTATTCACTTCACGGATGCTTTTTCAGAACAAACGCGGTCATTTTAATATGCGCGAAATTGAATTGAATATTTACCAATATACAGTACTTTCGTTGACGTTTATAGTAAGATCAATTACGTTTCTATTTGATTTTAATATTTTTTTCCCTCGGTGTAACATTAAAAACATTTTGCACCGGGGAAGGGCAACATATTTTTAAAGAAACGAAATCACCATAAATTACAGAGTTTGAAAGATAAACCCCATACCCAACCAATTACTTGTTTTGGAGCTATACGTTATAGGTACCCGATATTTATAAACTGTACCTATATTAATGAGAAGTGAAAAGATTGGAAAATTTGATCTTCTTAACAGCTTAAGTAAATGGTGGAGTTATGTATGTGTTGTAGTGGTATATTATAAAAGCCGCGCCCCAAATTACAGTTCGATATCTGTACTGCATATAAGGCTTAAGGACTAGTTTGCGTTCAAATAGGCAGACAAACGGATATGACTATGTGAACTCAGTTCGTCGTGCTGCTTATTTTGGTATAATTTTTCATGGGTCTCTCTGTTCGTTTTTTGGTACTTATAAATACGGACCTAAGTTATGACCACGATGGCCATTTTCTTCAATGTAAAAATGTGTACATTTTTTTAAAAACAGTTTAGTTTTTCGTACATTTGTAAGTATGTATATACGAATACCATGTCCCTACCGACAACAAATTAAAATAAGCATTTATTAAAATATTCATTCGCATGATTACGTAGATGTCACTGTATTGCACAATTTCGCCATCTTGCGCTGCACAGTGGTCAATAAATGGAATTTAATGTTCATAATTCACTGGAGCTTTCATTTCTCAACCAACTTTATTAATTATTTTTTTTAAATGAAAGCTAATAAAATTTTCCAGAGACTAGCTGAGCCCAATTTTTAATTTTTTAATTTTTTTATATTAAATTTTTTAGTGCAAAGTGCAGAAAAAGTGCCAATTTTGAAGAAGATCGAATCTCTTGTTCCAGTTAAAAAAAGATACATAACAAAAAACTAGGTAAAAACAATTTTGGGGTTCTCGCAAAATTAAAAAAAAATTAATAATAATAATAATAGATTGGCGCTTACACATATGTTAGTGTTTGGCCGAGCTTCTCCTCCGACTTGTGGCGTGCGCCTTGATGTTGTCACATAAATCGGAGGGACCTACAGTTTTACGCCGACTCCGAACGGCGATTGTATTTTTATGAGAAGCTGTTTTTCATGGCAGAAATACACTCGGAGGTTTGCCATTGCCTGCCGACGGACGACCGCTGTTAAGAAAAAACCTTTTTTCTATACTTTTGCGATGTTGCTTTGACCAAAAATTAAAAAGTAATAATTTGAAAAGTTATAAAAAAATGTTCCCCAAAAATATTTTTTTTTTGTTTTTCGTTTTTATAAAAATTTTGGGTATGCAGTTTTATATATCATTAAATTTTAGTACAATAAAGTGCAAATTGCAAGTCGCTAAGAGTTGGCGTTGATTTTTAATAATTTTTTCGCTAACATTTCGAGCACACCTGCATGCTAAATGGAAAATAAAAGCGTTTGTTATGTTATTAAAAATCTTAGCGACTTACAACTTGCTCTTTGTTATACTAAATTTTAGGAACTATAAAACTGCATACCCGAAATTTTTTTAAAAACTAAAAACAAAAAAAAATATTTTTGGTGCACATTTTTTCATAAGTTTTCAAATTATTACTTTTTAATTTTTTTTTGTTTGTTTTGGGAGAACCCTACAATTGTTTTTAACTAGTTTTTATTATGAAACTTTTATTAGCTCGAACAGGAGAATCGGTCTTCTTCAAAATTGGTGCATTTTCTGCACTTTGCACTAAAAAATTTAATACAAACAAATAAAAACTCGAAAATTGGGCTCAACTAGTCTCTTGCAAATTTTATTAGCTTTCTCTAACAAAAAAAAATATCAAATTGGTTGAGAAATGAAGGCTCCAGTGAATTATGAACATTAAATCCCATTTATTAACCACTGTGCGCTGTAACCGGATCTGAGCCATTTCACGATTCCACGAAAAAGGAAGCCAATCGTTTATGTTTTGAAAGTACCAAGTGAAGCCAGGTCCTTCCTCGCGTGCTCAGTGCTCATACCACCGCAAGGAAGATCGTTGTCAGAAACTTTCTCATAGGGCCATTTTCTCAGTCACTAGATAACTACTAGAAAAACAGCTGTACAGGATGTACATTAGTTAACTGCAGTCAACAAATACTGTGAAATGAAAAATGGTGGTTTAACATTAGCATATTAGTTAATTAATGACTGTAAAATTGGCCCATGTACATGCTTGTTTTGTACGACGAGAGAGGACTTACTAAAGGCAGTGTCACACGATTGGTACATTTGTACAGATTTGTACGTTTTTTATATTGGGCCATTGGTACAAAATGAAAATGTTGGGATGACAAATTTTATAGTCATACGATTGGTACAATACAGATAACTTCTATTGAAAAATTGGAACAAATTGTTTTTCGTGTTTGGGATAAAGAAAAATATTTGTACATTCACACGTTTGCACAAAATTTTGTGAAAATGCCCAATCGTGTGATTCTGTCTTAAGACACAAAAAACATGATTTTTTCAAACTAGGGGCCAATTTCTGTTCTGTGAAAACGTGAAGCAAAAAAAGTTTCCATCACTTCACATAAAATTACGATTCTGTTTTCAAATGTAAATTAATTAATTTGTCAAAAAATTTTCACAGAGAAAACTTTTTTTCACAAAGTTTTGTGACTGCGAAAAAGAAAAAGTGGGCGTTTTTCTCAAAACCATCTTGTGATAAAGAATATCATTGTCCTAAACTCACAATAATTTATTAAATAATTACTTCCTAGTTGTTGATGGAATAGCATTTAATGATCGAAAATTGCTTAAAATTATATAACAAAACGATAAAGTGAAAAAATTAAATTTTCACTGACATTGAATTTTTCATTTTCACTTCACAGTTTCATAGAACCAGAATTGGTCTTTTCCCATGCAAAAAAAAGGATTGAATAGCAATTTAAACTTTACAATTCCAAAAGTGCATTCTTTTCCTTGAGTGAACTGCAAGAAGCTGCATGTAAAGAGCTGTTTTTCTTACTGGCAAATTGTTACAAATAAGAATTTATCCAGTAAAGCCTTGCAACTTCCTCTAAAACTTTTCCTCTCTCAACTTCTCCTACTTTTCAAATTTCATACAAAATTTCGCGAACAAAAACGACAAAAGATGATAATTTGTAACAATTGTTACGAACTATCATAAACAAGTAAGCAAACATACATAAACAGTCGCATAATCACGGTTGCCGTTTTGGTCCAAATGGACCAAATTTGATCCATTTTATTTCGTTTGGTCCACTGGTCCAATTTTTTTTAAATGGTCCATTTCACAAGCCTTTGGTTAGGTTATTAACGAATATCGCGGTTTCTTGCTAATTTCAATTTCTCGGTGGCCAATATTAAAGTTGCTGGCAAATATATGGAAAGGTACCAAAACTTTAATCATAGCATTTAGCACATGGAAATAATACTCGATTTCAATCGAAAAGATATTAAATATCTTTAAATTATTACACCACATAAAGTTACTTCTGATACTGATGTATGTATCAATTTTGCCGCTACTCGACAAATTTCCTGCATTGGTAAATGATACAGACGTAATTGAATTTCAATTTCGCAAATTGAGGCTGAGTGAGGGCAGCTTCAAAAACTTTACCAATAAAGAACGTTTTTGGGTTCAAGAAAGTGTGATTAAATGTGAATTGGGTGAATTTGGAGAATTGTGTGATTTATTTCATAACATTTTTAGTCTGCCTCACAGTTCCGCAGCAGCTGAGCGCAAATTTTTTGATTTAGCGTTAATAAAAGCGAAATTAAGAAGCAAATTGTAATTTAAAACTTTAAATAATATAATGTTAATAACCAGGGAACGGATTTAATGGAAATTGCCTTTTTTCTGCTAAAGAGATAGAGTATATTCGATTAAGAATGTCCACGATTTAGCTTTCCCTGATCCCATATATACACATTTCATGTTGCCTTTTTTTTGCCTTTTTTAAGATATTTGCCTTTCCTTGCCTTTTCTACCTTTAAAAAAGCGATTATAGCATTTACAATTTTTTTTTAAGATTAAAAAATATACACATGCCCATGCGGCTTACAGAAGCGCAGGGACCTCTTGCCAAATTGGTGTTGGAAAAATTCAAAGCCGTTTTCCCAGCTAACGTAGGCTTGGAGACAATAAGGGGTGTGGATAAAATTGTAAAGGGCGAGGAAAACGGCCTTATTCCTGATAATATGAACGTTTCAAACGTTCCATATTTAAATTGGGCTCCACTTGTATCAACTTACGTCGAGCGCACATTTAGTACACTCAAGGCTTTTCTTCGCGAAAATCGAATGAAAATGCTGCCAGAAAACTTCAAAATGCATCTTGTGGTTCAATGTTACTACAACTATATATACAGATAAAAGTTTTATGAGTTAGAAACTCGAAAGGATAAAATAGTCAAAGATTCAAAGTACAAATATTTTATATAATGAAACTAGTTCATAGTTTTTCTCTTTTTACTTGTAATATAAACATTTCTAAAATAAATGTATTTTTTGATTGTTCTTTCAGAGGCGTCGCAGAAGCCATACAGTTCTACTTGGTATTCGGGTGAGTAATTTACCCATCTAGGGATTTGTATCTCTGCAATAGCGTGCAAGTTGTTAGCAAATTGGGACCATTTTACCAAGCGAAGTGGTTTTACTTGTTCGTCCCATTCGGTACCGTCTAGCCATAATTCTTGTATCAGGATTTTCGCTTGTATCATAATTGGCGAAAGCCATCCTGCGGGGCAAAAAGTTTCGCTACAGGCGACAGAATTTGTCTTTTAGTTATTGCGGATTGAGCAGATATTGACTCAAGAGCTTATCGCTAGCTTAGAGTGAAATGTTGCTAAACTTTTTATGAACAATTAGTTTTTGATGTAGGAAGCAAGGAAAATTGAAAATTCACCGTTTCTGAAAGGATCTAACTCCTTGTTTTATTTCTACCCGTTTTATTCCGTGATGTGCAAAATTGCTAAGTCCAAAGTAGTCACAGAAAATTTGATAAGTCCAAAAAAATATGAATATTTTTTTTTACGCTATCGAATTCGATTTGTATTGAGGGTTTTGCAACAACATTATTTTTGAATATGTATGTACATATGTATGTATATATATTAGGCTGGGTCGATTTTGTATGGGGGAAAATAAAAGGCATTTGACCGTATTGTAATAGTAATATTATGATGTCTTAGGTCTAAGCCAATTGTTATTGGCCAAGAAAGATTAATTTAAAACTTGTCTTTAGCCCGCGCAATTGAATCAAAGTGTATGAATTTTGAAAATGAAACTTTGGCTTGTAATAGCTATGAATGCGTTAATTGTTATAAACAGGTTGATATATCAAATTAAGGGTTATTAAATTTAGTACCTCACGTTCCTTTACCATTTTCAATAAGTCTACCCATTTTTAAGATATTAAAATAAAAAATAAGAAAACTATAATTTTCCCTTATGAATTTTCAATTCTTCATTACTTCAGCAACCAAGTGAAAAATACAAAAAAGTGAGACGAGATTTATTTCAAACGTTTTAATGCATTCGGATGTTTATATAAAATTAAAATTACCATGGACTTGGTCACGCCGATTTGGTCAGTTTTCAAGATCGTGGTGAATGAAGTCAAACATGCATTGTCAAAGATTAGGAATCGTTTGATAAGTTAATAGTAGTTGCAAGCATAAATATAAGTACTTGCATACATTAACATAATACAATTAGGGCGAGAAACGCCCATTTCAAGTCCATTTTTCGTGGTTTCTAAATTTGCCGTTATATGAAAGTAGGGGACGTGCAACAAGTGTTTACATAAATATTTTAGTTAATTCCATTATGTGAAAAAGTAACTGTAGGTAGGTGACATTTCCTAGAAAATCCTTTTGAGGTCTCTCCAATTAGATTTGAAGTATTAAAAAGCAACTTTGCCTAAAGACCACCATAATGAATGATTTTTTGGTGTGTAGTTTAGTTTCAGCGAACAATACTATTAATTTAATCTACCATTAATTGTTTGTTCATTATTATTTTAATGTATAAGTTGTTGTATGTATAAAAAAAATTCGCAATCTTCTTTTTCAGAAAAGTTATTTATTTAGTACGAACCGAAAATCCCATTAATGGGATCGTAAAAGAACGGCCACTGTGGTGTAGTGGTAAGAAGTGTGCGCTACCACTGCGCAGAGCCTGGGTTTAAGCCCTGGTCAAAGCAACATTACAAACAAATTTAGAAGAGAAGATTTATCCTTAACACCGGTCGCCCCTCGACAGGCAATGGCAAACCTCCGAATGTAACATATGTATAAGCGCCAATCTATTACACAAGGGAACAAAAATGGGAAACAATTTCGTTGCATCAAATGTTAAAGCTGTTTTGGATAGCCTTTTTTATGCTGATTACGAATCCGTAAGCATAAAGTAAGTAAAGCTTGAAGTCTCGACTACTATCCCTGAAAATACCATCCCTGCACCTTGAATTGATGGTCACTTATAGTAATCGGCATAAAAAAGTCTATCAAAAACAGCTTTAACGTTTGACGCAAAAAAATCACTGTTCCCTTGTGTTATTATTATTGAAAATTTACTAAGTCCAACAAAAAAAATTTAAGAAAAAAGTAGAAAGTTTGCTAAGTCACAAAATTATCCTCAAAATTTTAAAAAAAGCAGACTTTTTTATTATTTTTTTTTTAATAAAGGATAAATAAAAAACGCGAAACATTGCATTCAAAGTTTTGCAAAATACTTAAAGAAAATTACTTAGGAACGTTTTTTGTGTCTCCTGTACAATTGAAAAAAATGGACTTAGCATTAGCAACTTTGCACTCTAAGCTAGCGATATGAGAATTTATCTGAGATCGCATTCCATTGTATGCCCAGGGTTTTTGTTGTACTGTCCTTTTCGAATATTAGGAAGTTTGAATCTAATAAATTTTCTTTATTTAAATATATTCTTTAATATTGGTTGGCCGTTATCTTTTTTAAGGGGAACCCTGCTCAGTTGAGGGCTTGGATCACTTGAGATAATGATTCACATGCTTGGGGTAAGCTGTGGCTTCCCGAAAGGATATCGTCCACATAAGGTTGTGTTTTTAACACCGGGGTTGCTAGAGGCAATTTTTCTTTTTTGCCAGTTCGTACAGTGTTCGAATGGCAAGAAAGGGGCCGCAATTTACGCCAAATGTCACCGTTTTGAGTTTATAGTCACATATTGGACTATTAGCTAAATTTCGAAATATAATGCGCTGAAAGTCTTGATCATCTTTATGTGCGAGTATTTGTCGATACATTTTTTCGATGTCCCCGTTAAATACGTATTTGAACATATGCCACTTTAAAATCAGAAGTATTAAATCGGGTTGTAGTGTCGGCCCTGTGTGCAAAATGTCATTCAAAGAATTGCCCGAACTTGTACATTTCGAGGCGTTGAAGACTACTCTTACCTTGGTTGTTTTTTGTCTGGTTTTACAACCGCATGATGGGGTAGGTAAAATGAGGTGTATTTACCTTTAGTTATCTTTTCATCTTCTAACTCCCAAAATCTTTTTAATTGAGAATTGGGGTATTCGTTTGAAATATCTTCAACTTGAGTTGTGAATACCGATATTTTTTCTTTTACTTGGCCGCTTAGAATCCATCCGAAGATGTTATTTTGGGCTAATAGGGTATTAGAGATGTTTTCAATGCCTTCTAGCATTATTTATTTATTTATTTATTTATTTAGAAAGTATCCAAGCAACAACCATTGGTTATATTTCAGTTTATGATACATTAGTACAGTGAAAAGTAAATAAGATTTGATTACAAAGTAAAAGCTTATAACTAAAACATTATAAGTTCAAGGTTTTATGGTTTTAGGAAAACCAGGGTTGGAATCATATGAAATAGTAGGTAAAAGATAAAAGACCGCAGATAAAGCCCGGAGATACATATTGGCACATCTCATTCGGCATATATTTTGTGTAATTCTCTTTTGAAATGCAATGGGTTTTGAATATTTCGTATCTTGACGTCAAGACTGTTCCAAAGACGGACTGCGAAGACAAAAAACTGACGTTCAGATATTGACGAGTTAAATTTTGTGTGTAGGAGTTGATGCGATCTGGCTGATCGAGTATATAGCACTCTGTTCTTTAAATAAGACGGTTCGTTTGTGGCAAGAATTTTGTGAAGCATTGTAAGACACTTAAATTTTAACAAGTTATCAAAAGACATTGAGCTCACTTTGAAGGCATAGTGTGTAATGTGATCATGACGCTTTATACCGTATATGTATCTTGCGATGTTGTTGTACAGCACATTAAGACTTTTATTGCAAAAAACTATCACAATTAGCAAACAATTCGCAGCCATATAACAAGGTCTGTATCATATAAGCCTTGGCCAGGAGTAGGTTAATTCTCTCCGGGACAAAGTACTGCGAATTTCAGAGATTCCTTAGCATTCCATATACTTTCCCGATTGCACTCATAATATGGTTGGTCCACGTTAGAGTTCGATTAAAGATGATGCCTAGGTTTTTTGTAGAGTCTACATAATGTATTACGGAATTATTCAATAGCACTTTATCGTACCGGTCAAGAGGAAAGTATTTCTTATAGTTGGCAATACACTGTGATTTACTTGGGTTGAGCACCAAGCTATTTCTTTCAGCCCATTCATTTACATGACTTAAGTCGTTGTTTAGATTTTGAATGCATATATTAATTGAGTCGAACGGGCAACTTAGATACAACAGGACGTCGTCAGCATAAACATGTATATCGCAATGTTTTAATACTTTAAAACGGTCGTTAATGTACAGGACGAATAATAAAGGACCAAGTACCGACCCTTGAGGAACACCTTTAACTACATGCAAAAATCGCGACAATGCATTATCAACACTAACTGCTTGCGATCGGTCCGATAGATTGGACTTAACCAGACTTAGCGCTGAGGGTGTAAAATTAAACAAGTGTTTTAATTTTAGATGGAGAAGATTGTGATCAACACTATCAAAAGCTTTAGAGTGATCAAGAAGAGTAAGAAAAGTTACGTGGTTTTTGTCCATGTTCAGCCTGATACATCTGTGACATTCAAAAGTGCAGTAATGCAACTTCTGTTTGACCTAAATCCAGATTGGTATTCATTAAGCAGATAATTTTTCCTCAGGAAAGAGTTTATGTGACGATACATTATGTGCTCTAGAACCTTGGACAGGTAAGGCAGAATCGCAATCGGCCTAAAGTCCCCGTTTGGTTTTTGAAAAGGCAAAATTTTGGCTCTTTTCCAGCTGGTAGGAAATACAGCTGTGGTTATGATGGTATTCAGAGCGTGAGTAATGTAAGGTAAGATTTTAGGAAGTATACATTTAAGAAATTTCGGGTGAATACCATCAAAACCAACGGCTTTAGATTTGATCGCAAGTATTGACGGTACCACGTCACAATCGTCCACACAATCAAAACGGAAACCCTCCATATTAGAAGAAACACTCTCCGAGCGCACGTTGTAGGCATCATAGCATATATTGCTTGTGGGTACATCTAAGAACTTGGTACTTACCTCATTTACGTCTATAGACTCGGAGCACAGCTTATTTTTGCTGATTAATCCTATTTCACGGATACGTTTCCACGTTTGCTTGGAACCGATTGCTACGCTGAAACTGTGCTCATTGTATTGAACTTTCTGAGCCCTTATTACTCTGTTCACGTCTTTCCTCAGTTTCTTGTAGTCAGAATAGAGCGCATTTGTTCGGAAGATCTTCCATTTATTGTACACACAATTCCTTTCTCTAATTAATTTTTGTATCTCTTTATTAAACCATGGACGGTTTGAAGAGGATTTAGACTTTTTTACAAGAGGCACGTAGTGATCGAAGAGAATATTTATGTTTTCTTGCAGAAAGCTGATCTGTTCGTCACTAGATATCATTTTATGCACTGATGCCCAGTTTATTGCATCAACGGCAATCTCGAGCTGATCGTATTTAATACGCATAAAATCACGGTAGAAATAGAAATTATTTGGCGAATTGCAATCAAATTCAAAGTCGTATGTCAGAAAGATTAAATCATGTTTGGAGAAATTGAGAATAGAAAGTTGATTATAAAGAAGAGCTTTTGACTTCTTACTAACGAAAAAAATGTCTAGTAGTGTACTACTAGTTCACGTAAAATGCGTAGGCATCGAGCAATTAACAGCGAATAGTCCAAGATTTTGCATGGACAGCGAGAAGTGGTTTTCGCTTAGTAAGTCATTATTGAAGTCTCCTGTTATGATAGTATTTTGGTGAGCTAAACTTATGTCTTCAAGGAAGTCAATGAAATTAGAGTATTCAATATGTTTGTTTGGGCTATAAACACATCCAAGTAGTATCTTATCTAACTTTGTTATAATTTCCACAAAAATGTATTCTATAGAGCTATTTTTAAAGAGAACGATATTGCATTTCAAAAGGCGAATTACGACGGTATCTGCTAAAAAAGTATACGCCTAATGTATCTACGAGTATCGGTTGTGTGCAAATAGAATGTAAAGGTAATAAAAAGGGAAGAGAGAGAGAGAGATTGCAATATCTCAAACTTACACTAAGGCATGTATACTTATGAACCAAGAATGATAGAATACAAGACTGCGCCGATCAGAGAGGATTTTTGAGAATAACTTTTGTGTGACGTCACACTGGTGCAATTGCGAGAGAGAAATGCCAAAACGTGAGCAAGAATGGAAGAAGAAGAAAAAATGTTGCAAGGAAAACGTAAACAAGTTGCACAAGTGTGACGTCATGCAAACCACGATTCTGTCAAATTCGTTAAGAGAGGAATAGCGGTCCGAGATCGGCGCAACCTTTGTATTCTCTCAATCGTGCTTATGAACTAATCTCATTACATTTATAATTTTTGTTATTACTGTTGTTGTTGAGCGCTGCAATTTGGTTAATTTCATCTCTAGAGTGCACTCTGACTGCATCGCTTTCCGGACGAACTCTTACGTGCACTACTCCACGGAGTGAGAATACTGTCAGAAGCCGCTTCTGCTTTTTCAGATCGATCGCATGCTGCATTAATTCGCGATTTTGTTTAGTTAGGCATTCGTGTATGAAAATTTGGCCGTCTGCATCGATGCCTATATCGCGCAGAGCAAGTGGTTTTCGCTTGGCTTTGAAGTGCCGTGCAGCCGCTCTGCATAGAAGAGAGCGGTCGTTAGCAGAGCTCAGCTTGACAATGACAGGCGCGTTTTTGCTGTTGTTGCCTTTTTTTAAGCGAAAAATGGCACGCATTGGTGGGGTGGTAATTCTTAGGGTCTGATTATGCATACTTCGCATAACTTCGCACAACCATTTGTACCAGTGCACTAAAAATGTAACTTAAGAAAATGTGAAGCAAAATCTAAACTCAACAGATCGCTAAGTTCTTAAAAGTTCTGCTAATTTCTGGGTAATGGAATACATACAAAATACATACAAAGTACATACGAAATTACAGTTTGAAGTTTATGCGAAGTTGTGCGAAGTTATGCGAAGTATGCATAATCAGACCATTAATGCACTACAAAGCTGTGAGAAGGTTGCGCTTAGGTTTTCGTCTTTGATCTGCGTTATACCTCTTAGTAAATGGTCTGACGAAATAAGAGCATTCTGGCATGCATTTAATTGCTGTCTCATTGTTTTCACTTCGTCAGTTTGCTGCTTTACACAATCGACCTCGTGCTCTACCTTCATTACTCGGTATTCAACATTTTTAAGGTTTTGCTTAAGGTTTCTCAGCTCAGCCGTCAACTCACCGATTCTTTGCATAACCCGCTCCTCCGTCTCTTTCATTCTTGCAGTCAGCTCTTCGATGATAATGTTCTTCTGCATATCAATTTTGGCTTCCAGTCGGGATAACCAATTAGTCGACGGCATGCCTTCGGTTACTCCAGTATTGCTGCGCTAGCTCGCGACTTGAAGGGGAGAGGCGACTGCTTGCTTAGCGGCTTTCCGTGTTGTCATCACATTAAGATTCATCTTTGGATTATTGCACTTTGACTTGATTTAGATTTTGTAATATTAATAGTTGTCTTGGTTATTTTGATACGTGTCCGACGTTCACCGAAAAAAGTGTAGGCTCACGCACTAAGTTTCAAATATTTTTAGTCTGCCGAAGTCGCGGAAATTATTTGTTTTATTGCAGCGCTCGATAAACACGTCTACTGAGTTTGCATGCTATGTGCTTTTTTATTTGGGGTATTCGATCGCTGCCTAATAGGATATAAACTTGCGGGGGGTGTGGCAGTTGGGATCCGCTAATTTGAGGTCTGCGAATTTTTGACGATCTTCCTCGTTTATTTTATAGCTTGGAAGTATATTTGTTAGTTGCGGCAGAACTATAGCTTGTGCTTCTATTCTTACATCCGCTTTGGGGGAAATCAGGGTTATTGAGCAGATTTTGTTAGAGTTTTGTATTACTCTTCCACCCATTCCCGAAATTTCAAAGTTTGAGTTGGTGGTTGAGAATTTTAATCGGAGTTTGATCGATTAGAGCTCTAAGCTTAAATAATTCTCCTCGATGTTCAATCGAGACAATCGCGGCTGGCAGTAATATTTTGCCTTCATTTTCAGAATGAAGCGCTTGTATATGAGCTGACGACATTATATCTTTCGGTCATCGTAAGTTTTTTAAACTGCTCGCAATATCTTAATGGGTGACCTCCTTTACAAAATTCGCATGACGTAAGTTTGTTTTCATTCATAAATGTTTGCGATCTATTGAAGCTTTTATTATGTGAATTGTGATTACTGGCTTGGGGTTTTATGAAGCTTCTATGTAGATCATTATTTTTATTTTTTCTTTTGTAATTTTTGTATCTACTTTCTCTGCGATTTCGTACTGGGTAGTTAGAAAATCTTTCATTTGTTGCCACGTCGGGCATTTTTTCCGGTATGAGAGCGATTGCTCCCATAAAAGTAATGAATTTTCTGGTAAAGTTGCGGCGCAAATATTTACCAGAATAGGGTCCCAGTTATCTGTGGGAATATTTTGAGTGGATAAAAGGCTGACTTCCAAAACGTATCAATACAATGTTTGGAAACTGTAATACTGCGGTATTCAAACTGTTTTTATATGCAGAGTTGCGACATATTGCAACCATATACATTACATATTTTAAATATTCAATATAGCAATGAACAATTTTTCTGAATTGTCCATATTTAAAACACCAATGCTAACCAATAACAAACGAAGCATCAAGTTTGTTTCTGATGCGCTGATTGCTCAAGCGATACGTTTCGAAAACTTATCGGCTGCGTTTTGGAACAGTATACATTGTCAATATTTTGTAGTTCGACGTTATGGAACCTTATACTTTGTACGTATACAAAGCAATTGACGTTTTGGAAGTCAGCCAAACTGATAGACAGTTTGAGACAGTGGACTGTAATTCTTCACTCGTTTCTTTTCGAATTTTCGGTAGATTCATTAAAATCGTTACTTGTTTATCAACCAGTACTCTTTCATTTTTGTATCTTTCTTTTAATGCTTCCCCAGCCAGATTGAAATTATCGTCATTTAATGCGAATTGTTTCACTATACTGCCTGCTTGACCTTTAGTCTTGTACCTGAGGTGATACAGGCGCTTGTGACAATTTCGGGTGATTTATGTATACGGCTGTAAACATGTCCCGGAAGGACGGCCATTGTTCATAACCCCCATAGAGAGTTTCTGTGTCACATGCTGGCACTTTGAGATATATGCCTGAGCTTTGCTCTTGAATTTGGCTTACTTCTACTCTCGGGGTGGAGTGGGTGCGCTAACTGGGGTTAATTACTTAAGCTGATCGGAGATCATAGGTTTTGTCTCTTCATATTGGTCCAGGCAGTTTTTGTATATAGCGGCAGCCAAAGCTTTGAAATTCTCGGGTAAATCGGAATCATCCGTTTCTATAATTGTACCGTATGTCGCTTGAAGGCGCGGCCAAAAGTTGTCAAGGTTGTGGTTTTTTATTTCCAGAGCCGATTCAGAATTATCTTCTAATGGGGCTGAGGAGAATGTAGTGCAGTATTTTATCAAACTGTAGCTATCCGAAATGAATCTTGCGCCTGAGAAATCTTTGTTTTTTCTGTTTTGCACCCTGCTTCAAGCGTGTAGCTTTTGGTACTTTTAAAGTGAATGGGGTTTTGCCTACTTGCTCCTTTACTGGAGATTTATCAGAAGGCATTTATGTATGCGAAAATAAAAAATGCATTTATTTATTTTTTTATAAACAAGTTTTCTTTAAATTACCGCAATTAAAATCTTTATATTGAGTATTTTTATTTTAACGTGCTTCTTAATATTTTTCCTTTACGTGTGCTGTACAAGGTATATGCACTACTGGGTTAGTAGGTACGTGAGTAAATCAGCCCTATTCTGCATTTCGATTACGTTCCCGCATTCCGCTCCGCTGGAATCGAACTTAGGTATTCTGCGTTACAATCGAAACGAAAGAAGAAGAGGAAGAGAGAAAACATCTTTCGAAATCAGCTGTTTGCCTAGGAATGTGTGAAATCGAAACAAAACAAAGAAATATTTGCCACCAAACTATAGCAGCATATGAAGTTAAAGTTTGTAAATATTTTAAAATAACTAAATATACCTAGCATCACTGTAATTTAAAAATAAAATTTAAGTGGATACCTAATTATAAGAATGAAATCCATAGCCGCGGCGTTATTGCTTGAAGAGAAGAACGAGTCCCAGATTGCTGATGCGGAAGTTGAAAGGCGGACATGTTTGATCTTTTTCAGATGAGTGAAGAGTCATAAGGAATTCATCTTGAACTGTATTACTCATCGCTTAAAGTCAGTGAAATTATAAACGTTGTTTGAGCACTCCACAAAATTTGCATTTACTACAGAGTGGAAGATTTGAACGCAAATGAATCCCATTTTGAAAGCCGTCAGGAGGAGGGGAAGAACAAAGCTTATCTTTCCATAGCAAATCGAATTCGAGACAACATACGCACCTCTTTTTAAAAAGTTAGTAAAAACGAGTGCAATAATAAAAGCATCTTTTTTATGTAACTTCACATTTTATGTATGTATGTATCTATGTGCATACATCTATTAATTTTATATAAAAAGAATAAATTGCATTCAGTGCATTTCACAGTCTTATTTATAGATAATGTAAACAAAAACGCCTGGACTTCTACTTTGAAAACGTCGCGCAACATCCCTTTTGGCTGCCATTATTTGAGCCAATTTTTCGTATTGCCCGTATTACCGCTCGCGAAAACACAGAAATCGAGAAAATTCATTTATGATGACTTTTACAATCATGCACAGTATATTTTACTTAAATTTTTTATAAAATTTTATTATTTAAACCCACGAAAATAACAATTGAAACGGAACTACGATCGAAATGTAGAATAGGAGAAAATTTCGATTCGAGTCGAAATGCAGAATAGGGCTGAATATGTACGTGTGTATGTTAATGTTAGCATGCAATGATACATTAGGTGCGTTCGTTTAAAATCTCCAGCAGAAACCAACCAACTGCCAAATTTCGGCAAAATGTCATCTGTTCTCTCACAAGAGAGAAATATCCAAAATAGTACGCGAACAGAAAATTTGCAGAAACTTGCATGTTAGACGAACAGCTGATATAATTTTTGTTTACATACAAAAGTGTAAAATTTAAAACGTACGAAAAGTCATCGCAAAGTGTTATACTGACACAGTTTATTGATTAAACATATAACTACTTATTTCTTACAAGTTTAATTAGTCGCATTTTGTAATTTTTATCTTCCAAACCATCAAATTCAATTTTTGTGATTTTCGTAAATGCCAACCAGCTGTTTTTGATCAGCTGTTTTCCTGTTGGCAAAAATTTTTCCAGCAGAAACCAGCAGCTTCTCCTCAAAATGAAATGTCAGTTTGCTCTCTCAATTTCCCTTACTTTGCAAGTTTTTTGCGTACGCGAACGCAAAAACTTGTAAGTTTTGGTTAAACATGAACAATTAACAGCTACGCGAACGAACCTAATATATTAACATATGTTAAGCGAGGGCGGCTGATACTGGTTAGTGTGTATGCCACTATGTTTTTTGCGAAGGACGGGAGAAAGAGATAATTAGTGATTGCAATTTCGTTGCTTTGTTTTGATGTATGCCCGTTTGTATATATGTACGAGTAATTTGTTAGCTGTTGGGAGTAACGAACTTTTTAGCTAAGTCAAATGGGCAGTGAGTTTGCTGATGACCGTATGTACATAAGCTTGTTTATGTGCAATTCGATGCAGATTAGGGGCTAATAAGGGTTTGTATACTTGTTTACCTCCACGTATGCACGTATGTGTATTACTTCGTGGTACAGATGCTGGGAGGCCAGAAATAAAATATGCAATGGCTTGGTACCTATTACATATATTTAGGTGTTTTTGATATTTGCTATTTATGGGTTTTAGAAGCTGTAATATAATATGTTTACATACATAAATATGCAGTATTTACTGCCACTTCTTTTCTAATTTGTTTAGCCAATAAGTAAGAATATTTTTCGCGCTTAATTTTTTATTTGGTTGGTATTATTCTGACTTTTGTTTTCTGCTGCTTATTTGGTATGCAATCCTGCTATTGCTTGATATGAGTACAAGCAGAAGGGGTACTGCCGGGCAATTATTGCAAGTAGATACTTAAATTTTTTATGTTTTGGGCTTTGGTGTGTTACTAAACACGAAAATTAAGCTAAAGCAGAAATTTCAAGTTATTTTTTCATGCGTATATATGTACTATGTATGTACATACGAATTTTTTATTTTTTGTTCAAACCGTTTTTTGGAACCGTAAAGTTTTTACCGATATGTATATTNTTTTTTTTTTTTATAAAGGTTCGATACAACTCACTTTGGCGGTAGGGGGTATATGGGTTTTATTATGGGTCTAATAATGTGGGTGCATTTGATATCCGGATGGATGCTTGTTCCCTTTTTCCTCCCAGTAGTCCTGCGCTTGCTCCTGGTGATGTTGAGTTGCTTGTTGATTATGACTTTTGTTAATTTGTTGGTTTGAGTTAGCGCCCGAAATGTATATTTATTTGTATGTATATTTATTTAATTATGTATTTCGCGTTTGTAATTGTTACGCGACGCTCCCGAACAAAGTTTTAAGTTTATAAGTTTTTCCTCACTATATGTATGTATGTATATAGGTATATACAGTAATATGGCACTGTGAAATTTAATTCCTCCGATATGTGTACATATATGGATCATGGTTGGTGCGAATATTCGCATTCGCATTCGCAACCGCGGAACTTCCGAATAAATTTTGACATTCGCATTCGCAATAAGCAATGCGGAGCTTTTGCGAATGCGAATATTGTACAAGTGCACTGATAAAACGTATATCTGGCAAACAAAAATTTTAGCGAAAATGTTCAACGGCTGGCTATAAAGAGAATCGAATATTATTTGTCAAAGGTCTGTTGAAAAAACTGGATGCATCTCTAGTTGTTTTCTACTTTTTCTTAGTGTAATTATTTTTTCCTCATAAAACTTATTACCAGGGAACGGATTTTTAGGACCTAAAAACCTATAAAAAAGGCAAAATAAAGTAACGAAATAGGCTAAATCGTGGACATTCTTAATCGAATATACTCTATCTCTTTAGCAGAAAAAAAGGCAATTTCCATAAAATCCGTTCCCTGCTTATTACTCTGAAGTTCCGTGTTTCCTTTTATTAGTCTTTCAGCTCGAAAACAAAAACATTTATTTTAATTTTGTGTGAATTGTCAAAATTAGCACGCAACGAAATAAAAAATAAAATGGTATGTAAATAAGTCGACAGCCAAGTTCACAAATTAAATAAGAATTATTTCAAGGTGAATTTTATATCTATTGAGGAGTGGGACTTGGCATGTAATATATCGTTAGTATAGTATGAAAAGGGCTTAACTTACATCGTAGCTGAAATACAAAAAGCCGTAACTAACTAAAAATCCAAAATTAACTTTTTGATTGATTGTGATGCATTTCATCGAATCATAAGTCCTCACATCGTTTTAGGCAATACAAAAATTTAGTTAGTTGTGTTTTTTCTCATTTCAGCGACAATGTAAAAATGAGCCCTTTTAAAATAGTATTAGCGATATATGTGTTCAAAATTTGCGTTCATTCGCCTCAAAAAATATATCAAAACACATTGAGCGCATGGAATGGAACAACAAAACAGATTTGATAGCTTATGGTACCGATAGCGGTGAGTAATTAATTGTGACTGCCTGCAACTAGGAAAAGCCGAGCTCAACTAACTCATAAAAAAAACTAATTACAAGGTATTCATTACAGGCGAACCTTTCCAAGAAGTCAGCCGAGAACTAAGCAAATCTGAGGCCTTTATCGTCCGTGATTCCAAAATTCAAATTATTATAAAAATCGGGGTACCTTTTTAACAAAATAACAAGATTTTAAACTAGTTCTGCTGGCAGCCACGACTTTCAAAACAGAATTTTCTTCGACATTTTCATTCCTAGAAAATAACAATTTATTTGCCATATCCACCTATTCACAACCTCGCTATAAGCGCACATATTTCAAACCAGTCACAGAAGACAGGATTAAAAATGAATTACAAAAACTTAAATCGAAAACGCTGATGACGTAACAGGTTCTCGAAATTCTGAAACAATCAAAAGAATTGATGCTCAAAATTGGAACACTACGGTGTTTAAACAACGATCTTTCCATGATGCTAGATTGTGAAGATGAAAGTCCGGAGGATACATCCGACATTTGCGGCCCCGATGCAATTCCCAAAAAGGAACTGTTGCACCGAAATAAAAAAGGAAACATAACTGAAAGTCCTCTCAACTGGTGCAGCGTCAATCGAAAACATTTTACAATTTTGTCAAGTTTCAAGTTTAGCGCCTCGAGCGAATAGTTATTTAGTGGCGCAGGTTTGATTTACGACCCGTTAGGAAACAGGCTGTAACCCGAAAAGGCAGCAAAATTACTCTTTCTTAAATACAATGTTCCAGTTTTTTAATTGAAGTTCTAAATAAAAAAACATTATTAAAAATTACTAACTTTTCCATTTTTTATTTACCTAAATCACCTAATGTACTCACCAAAATTATTTCTTAAAAATATTTGACATCCGCATTCGCATTCGCATCCGCGGATGTTAGCTTTTAAACATCCGCATTCGCATCCGCGGATGTCTAAAATTCCACATTCGCAACATCCCTAATATGGATCTATATCACTTTTAAACGTTTTTATTGTTGGCAATGGACTGTACAATTTAATTTTTTATTTTTTGGTGCCGTTCACTAAGGCTACGGAGGACTATGAACAATTTAGGCCCTTGGTTTTTTATATTGCCGGTAGCTTACCACTTAGTAACACTGGTTCCACTCTATGCAAGAAAGAAAACACAGAATTTTTCGCTTTAAATGTACAAATAGTGTGAGGGGTTTTTATTTATAAATCGAGGGGGCTGCTCGGACACGTCCGCACGGATGAGAATCTTAACGTTTGTTTATCTGTATACATGTGTGTGTGTGTGTGGGTGTGTGTATTACATGTGTAGTGTGTGCTGATGGTGACATCTGTGGGCGGTATCTTCGCGAGCGGAAGTGGCAGCCTTGCCATCGCGAAAGGACCCATTTTTTATATTATTTTTTATTTTGTAATTTTTCTTCTGTTAAAGTTTGATATTTGTTAATTTTTTCATTAAAAAATATAAAAAACTGGAATGATTAATTAATTTGCCAGAAACTATAAGCCCTATCGGAAAGTGATGTATATACAGTCTATGTAGAATTTTGTTAGCTTTTATTTGCGTATTTCATATTAAGATTGTTAAATTGGTTCGTAAGATATACGTGATTAAGTGGAACCAATTTAAGCTGGGCAGGAGTCACGTATGACGACAATCGTCTGGACGATATCGTGTTGAGATTGTCTTGCTTCATTTAAACCAAAACATGTTTGATCGTTTGTGCGATATCGTCAACTCGATTTTAATTTTGCTTCATGTAACCGTAACACTAACACCTAACAGCAAAACAAATACATGAATCAGTGTTTTGACGACATCGTTTAGTTAGTATCGTTTGAACGACTATCGTTTCAAAGTTACGTGATTCATGCCCTGAATAATGGTAAATTGCAAATATCTCGAAAACGTATCCATAGAAAAAATTAACTAGATTTTCAGAATCAGCGAGCGATTATATATAGGAATTGGAAAGTGGCATCCATTGAACATTTTTCCTGTAAATCAGTGTTATTAATCATTTTTTAGGTCTGGTATAATTGAGTTTGTACTCGCTTTAATGGTTTACAATATACCCAAATAAAAGTTATAATATTTTGTGTACTTTATTGTATTAAACTGTCGAAGTCAAATAAAACAGGGCATGAATAAAGCGTTTTGAACATGGTGCAAGTGTGGTAATTTTCTAACTAGTTCGGTTTCAGTCAGGAAATTCTAGTTGTAAACTAGTATTTTTCCTCACCAGTTTGGGGTTTCACTTCAGGGAGGATAAACTTATACCTGAGCAGAGTGAATGTAGATATACCCTATGAGTGCCCGGCATGCGGAGAGTCGCCACATGACGCACGGCACCTCTTCGCATGCACAAAGAACCCCACCCAGCTAACGCCTCTGTCCCGTTGGACAGACCCGGTGGAAGTTGCACACTTCAAATTATCGTATGTGCCAAAAAACACGTTTTTCAGAAAATAGAGACTTTTCTACAAAAAAATCTTGCGTTTAGTTATATTTCCCAATTATCTCAGCAAATCTAAATTTTAGTATTGGTGGTGTTAGCCAAAGCAGAGAAAAATAAAAAAACACTCCTGTAAAATATGGTATTTGTAACAGACGATAATTTTGCGCAAAGGGGTCGATATTTTCTGCAATTCGCTATCCAGGTGATTACTAAATGGGCCGATGATTAGATTTTTGTGGGACGGCTATATCAGATCTGTAAGCCAAAAATGTCTGCAGTATACTCTGGGTAGTTATTTTGTTGGTAGTAATAGTCGGATTCTATCCCAACTTTGGTTTAATTCTGAGTAAAGGGTTTGATTGACTAACTAGGAAATATTTAACATTTTACACAAAAATAATGAAAAATATATTATTTTGTGGGCGTGTCATACCTTTAAAAGGCAAATATGATAACTGACGAACACTTTTATCCATATGTGTATATATGTATATTGGGGCTGTTATTCAACACCTTTTCTATCTGTAATGACTTAAACTTCATCACTTGTTTAAAGTCGACATTTAAATTATAGATGTCAGTTAAGTTAAAAATGATTTCTAATATCTAAAGATAATGCTTATTTTTTAAATAAATAGATCCAGCAAAAAGAAATTTTAATGCTACTATAGATAACTAGTGGAATCCTCTAATTTGTCGAAATGATGTTAGCGAACCCATTCCACAATGGTCAGTGAACTGATCCTTACATGTGTTTGTATTACACATTTTAGTAAAACTAAGTTTGATATGAACTTTAATTTCGTTTTAATGACAAAAATGTTTACCAAAGTTTAACAAACATTACCTTGAATTTAATAAGGCATTTTCAAATTCACATTGTGAATCTGAAATGTGTTCCAAATCGCTTTATAACGTTTGAGATAAGAGAACACACCTAGTTCTTTAATCACCCTCTAAACTGGACTAAATTTTTGCTGTGGAAGGTGTTGAATAAAAGAATTTGATGTATGTATATAAAATATAAGCAATTGTAATATTTCGATTTTTTGCACAGATTCAAAAATTTGGGATGAATGAGTACCTAGGCCCTATTTATGTAACAGATGCTAACGAAGTAGGAACCTTCAATCATCCATTTTCGAAAAACTTACAGAGGATAATTGACAAAGAAGCTCGAAATCTGATACACAACGCGTATAATACAACTGAAAATCTACTCAAGAATAATATGAATAAACTCGAAAAGGTATGTTATAGTGAACTTTTGAATTATATATGTTTTTATTACCTTAATTTTTTAGATGGCAGAGGCTTTGCTTGAAAAGGAAACGCTTTCATACGATGAAGTGGTAAATTTAATTGGTCCACCTGCTTATGAAGTTGCAAACAGAGCACTAGAACCTGTTGAATTTGAAAAGTCTTTGAAAGCCCTCAGTGAGAAGGAGTAGTAAACTCAGTTATTTACTGCTCATACCTAGTATAGAAACGAGAAAAAATAAATTATTATGTGTTACGTAATGACTGGAAATACAAAAAATCTTTGACCATACTACAAATACGCTGAAATTTCGCATATGATCTCTTTAACACTTAAGAATAAAGAAATGTGGAAAATGGCAAAGGTCGAAGCACTGCCGCGCCCACAGCTCTTGTCGGCCAAAAAGGTAAACGTTGTCCGATTTTGATCAAATTCGGAGTATATGGGCAATTCTTACAAACTTCGAATTTTTTTGTGAATTTTTATTATTATTTTAAATCGTGAGCACGTTCCTTCATCTGTTATAATACAAAATCCAACGTGGTGCAACGTTTGAAAGCAACGCACCCTACGTTTTTAACGTTTTTTACGCGTTTTTTTTTTAAGTGGAAAACGGGCGTAATTTCAGTCTGATTTCGAAAATTTTCAACATATAGCTTTTTTATGCCAAGGTCAATAATTGCACAGAGTTAGGTCCAAATTGATAAATCGGTTACCGAGATACACATACAGTGAACCAAATAAAAACTGGGACGGGATATTTTAGTAAATTTTGGCTATTTTTCTTCACTTTATTTGACGCTTATTATTTTTTTATGAAAGTACAGCTGATTACTAAACAAACACGACATAAATCCAAATTATGAAAATTCTGCGAAGTTTGACCAAAACTTCTAACTTCTTGATCAACGTCTTTAGACAACATTTTGGTATTCAGTTTTGTAGCCCATCAAATTTTAGTTAACCAAAGTGCAAATTTTAAGTATCTTGGACTTACCGTTGATTTTTGGATCTTTTTTTTGTTGACGGTTCTCCGCACTTTTTTCGTATAAAAAAAAAATTCGAACATAAATTGCCAAAATTAAGGACAAGTCCTAGCATCTACAGCCCAAGCTCTTTCATTTGACATCTCATTTTCGAAAACCGCGCGGACGGTGCCGATTGGATAACATGGACAGCAAATCCTTTTGGGTATTATATATAGTGTTTTTTAGATGAAATTTTCAGGATCGGCCACTGGGACCATAATTAAGAAATAAACGAAAAAAGGACCTCGGTAGGTGTGCTGGGACGTGAGATATGTCCTGTTGCCATATGGCAACGCCAGCGCTGATAGGGTATAGGTTTTTCCGGATTAAATATATTGAAAATGCATCGTTCGTTTACGTTTTTTTACCAGAAAAAAGATTTTAAAGGCTATTATGTTGATGAAAAATAAATGTTTCCTTGATTTTTTGTATTGATTGAGATGATTATACTTTGAATATATGTGTAGGTCCGATGCTAGCGTTAGCATAGGTCGCCAAGTTATGCTGTTTATCAGACCCGCGCTAGCTATTGTTACAGCTCCCCAGAAACCTGGTAGGTACGTCGTTGTTCATGGTCAAGAATGACGAATCGTCTCTTCTCAGCCAATATGCTTTTCCTACGATTATTTGCCAAGCTTGAGTGCCAAAGATCGTGGTGCGCGTTAGAGTCACATACCACCATACAGTTTTCACCCTGAAAAGCGCACTTAAGTATGTCAGGATAATATCCTGCCGTGCAGGCGGGCGGTATAATAAAGTTAACACATCCGCCGTCACCCAACATGTTGCATTCCCACAGTCCAGCAATACAATGCGCCATGTCCGCATAATTATTGTTCACAATATAATTGACATCCTACACCTTTGTCAAGGCCAAGTGCATTTCACCATATCATGCAATAGCAATACTGCGCAACGCTATCAGACACCTATGGGAACCGTCGGCCATAGTTAGTACCTCTGGCTAATGCTTACGCAACCATTAGTATAACGGAGCCAATGCATTAGGCATTGCAGCGGTGTCAGCATAATATTATTTCACACGGTTGTGAAATCAGTGTGTTGCATATTCCAAGTTACCTGTGGGAATTCAAGGGCAAGGCGTCTCACTGACGTCGGGTATGTCTGGCTATAGAACAACGGCAGCAGAACAGGCTATAAAAGGTGGCAGAACTCGGAGCAGCGGCAGCTGCATCGGGGTGTTACTATTGTAAATTACGCTTATTTATTTATGTCAATAAAGTGCTTCTATTATAACATTCAAATTAACTCTTTCAAATCCAGGGCAAGGTGGCCCTTTAATTTTTTTAGTTATTCAGGACCTTCAGTCCTTAACTAAAATGTTAAATATTTCGAGCTCAACATCGCCAAGTCGGAGTACCAAGTACCCTGACATTCTAGGGTGGGGTCCCTGGGTTATCTAGGCTTAATTTAGTTTCGCTTGAGAAATTTTGTTTTCTATATGCTTTTTCCAGGTAAGTCTTCTATCTAGTGTCATCCCAAGGTATTTGACACTATCTTTTTGTGGTAAAGCCTTGCTGTTTATTTTTAGTGGTGGGCAAGTTTCTTTCTTCAAAGTAAATGTTTTCTGAACACACTTGCTTTCGCTAACCTTTATTCTCCAAGAACCTAGCCATAGCTCTAACTTTTTCAAAGATTATTTCAGCTTGTAAGAAGCCCCTTTAGGGTCTGAACTATTGCTTAGGATAGCTGTGTCATCAGCAAACGTTGGAATGGTTAGACTATCATCAGTTGGCAAATCGCGAGTGTATATTACGTACAATATGGGTCCTAGAACACTGGCTTGAGGGACACCTGCATATATTGGGTGACTTACTGTTCTAAAGGAATTCTGCCTGACTTTGAAGTTTCTCCCCAGCAGAAAGCTTTCCAGAATGGCATGCGTATTTGCAGGGAGTGAAACCTTTAGTTTGTATATAAGGCCATCATGCCAGACTTTGTCAAAAGCTTGAGAGATTTCCAAAAATACACCGGTGCAGTATTGCTTCCTTTCGAAGGCTTTTGTAATTCAAGAAACAATTCTATGAACTTGTTCTACAGTGCCATGTTTTTCACGAAAACCAAACTGATGTGGTGAAGTTATTTGGTTACTTGTTAATGAAGGTTGTATTTTTTCAATAGAAGTTTTTCAAATATTTTGCAAAATGCAGAAATCAAGCTAATCGGCCGATATGAACTTACTACTACTTACTTTGACACCATAATAATTTCCGAAAGTTTTCATAAATCGGGGAAGTGCCCCAACTTAAGCATGTTATTAAAAATATGTAAAAAAAATGTACGGCAGTTTGTGTAAGCTCCTTTATCATTTCACCAGTAATCCTATCGTAACCAGGCGCTTTATTCTTTTGAATATCATGAACAATGGTTTTAATTAAATCTTTCTTTTTAACCCGAAACGGATTTGTTGTAAGGCTACTGGGGGGTATTGAAATATTGGAAGGATGAGAGGCTTCATTAGGTCTAAAGACTTGTGAAAGATGACAGGCGAAAGCGTTTGCTTTATCCTCATCATTCCTCGCCCAGTTTCCGTTCTGAGTACGTAATGGTGCTTCTCGAAGAACGGGCCTCTTCGCATGCTTCAGCCTGTTTCGAAGAAGACAAGGACTGAAGGGTCGACTGCGTACTTCTTTCCTTTTCCGCCTGAAACAAAATACGAAATTCCTTTGTACATGATTCAGCTCCTGTTTAAGCTTAGGAGAGCGAATTCTTTGCCATTCCCTTCTTAATATGCGCTTTTTACTCATTAAATTAAGAATGTTTGGGGTGGGCAGGCCAGGGCAGTAAGAATTGCGATGTTTAATAGAACGATTTGGTGTTGCAATGTCTGCGGCCTTAACTATTATATCAGTGAAATTTTCAGCTGCCCTGTCGATATCAATCGTGGTCCGAGTAGGAATTGACGGGTCAATGTGCGAACTGACATACTTTTTGTATTTTAACCAGGTTGTGCGCTTATTTGTAAGATTTTTTTGTTTTTCTTCATAATTAATCAACATTGATAATGTTATAAGGCAGGGTGAATGATCTGAAGAGAGATCAAATAATGCTTCAGTATTAACTCGGTGTCGCGCAATACCATTTGTTACACCAAAGTCAATAAGATCGGGTATTTTTTGGGAGTGAGATGGCCAATACGTTGGCTGACCAGTAGACAAGACATCAAATCCTCTGTTCTGAATTACTTTATATAGATTTCTACCCTTTGGTGTAATAGAGTGTGCTTTTAGCATTGTAATCTCCTGCTACAATAAACTTACTGCCAAACTTTAGGAAAAAGTCATCAAATTGTTTTTCAGTTATGTTATGACGAGGGGGCAGTATATAGCAGATACAGTAAGGCCACCCAAGTGGTCATCAATGTGTATTAAAGCGTTATGAATGAACTCATCACTTTGCGATTCTAATTCATAGTGCTTTATTCTGTTACGAATGAGAATAGCTGTTCCACCTCGGGCTTTACCTTGTGGATGCTTAGTATCATAGAATTTGTACCCATTAATTTGAAAGTTATTAAATTGCGTAAGGTGGGTTTCAGATACAAGCAAAACGTCTATATGATATCGCTCTAGGAAAATTTCTAGTTCGTTTTAATGCTGGGTTATCCCGTTCGGATTCCAAAAACAAATTTTGAGATTATTCATGGTTTAGCTAAAATGGCTTGAAGTAATAGATTTTGATTTTTAATCAAATCTTGAACCATGCTCTGCATTGCCATCATTTGCTCCTGCATAACTTTCATAAAGTTGTTTATAGTAGCTTCTAGGTTACTACTATCCTGACCAAAAAGAGATTGTGTCGGAGGAGTATTTTTGAGCATTTGTGCATATGAAGTAAAGTTATTAACATTTATTGGCGCAGATATTGGCGTAGCGGGTTTCGGTATGGGATTTTGCCTAGTAGGATTTTTGTAAATTGTTTTCTCTTTCATTGAGATATAAACTGGACAACCTCTATAGTTAGCAGTGTGATTTCCTCCGCAGTTCCTGCACTTTTTGGGTTTTGGGTCCATTTTTGGTTTCACACATTCTCTAGAAGTGTGTAGATCCCCACAGATAACACAGACACCAGGTAAGGTGCAGTAGCGACTGTGACCAAATTCCTGGCAGTTATGACATTGAACAGGGCGTCTACGCTTATGGGGTTCTTCTACGGAGAGTTTACGGTGTAGAAGATATCGTAATTCATATATTTGATGCACTTCCCCTTTTTTCAGATTATGAAAGTCAGGTTATAGGTCTATTTTGAACATCGTTTGAGAGATGCTTTCTTTATTTTTGATATTGAAAACATTGCGCACCTTAAAACCTTCTTCCCTAAGAGCATTTTCTATCTCTTGTATGAAATATGGTATAATTTCATATAGAAAATTAGTGTTTATTTAACAGGAATTAAAGACAATTAATGAGTTACAAAAGATATGGAAAGTTTAAGATTTTTAAGATGGTTTCGCTTCGCGAGTTCGTTGTCAACTAACTGCTCGTGAATTAACTTCGCTTCGTCTCTCGGGCATTGTCGGTTGCAAGTAAGCAAACAGAATTGGCAACAGGGTTGCAAATGATTGGTGTATGAATGGAGTTGCTTACAGTCGGCTATCCTGCTCAATGGGAACGACCTCGTTCGCCCCACCAGTTTCGGAGTTGGACTCAGTCACCGTTGGTTTCGGCGTCGGGTGGCAACATGCACCATTGTTTTAATTTGTCGGTAGAGTAGATATATGTATAGTGATTTTGCGAACGCTTCGATTGCGGTAGGTCTTCGATAACATATCGGTCTTTATCGAGAACCTTCGTGACGATAAATGGGCCTTTATAGCGTGGCTCGAGTTTCCGTGAGCACCCAGTGCTAGGAGGTACATTCTCCGCTAGCACCAAGTCTCCTTTTTTAAAAAACTTTGGCTTAGCACATTTTCCGTCGTAACGTAGCTTAGCGGCTGCTCTTTGGTCATTTACTCGGGACGCTGCAGTAGTTCGTAAGTTTCGAAGTTCTTCGTCGCTTAAGTAGTTACTGTCGTGTAGGCTTGATATTTACAATTCTGTTCTTCAGGATGTCACGAGGATGAAAACCACAGAGAAGCTCATATGGGGTACAAAGCGTAGTGGAGTCCTTCATAGTATTGATGCACCACTGAACGTTGCGGATGTTCTCATCCAAGCGCTTGTCGTTTGTAGTGGAGGGTAAAAGCATTGATAATATAGTGCGATTGGTACGTTCAGCATGACCGTTGGCTCGAGGTGTACGCGCTGCTGCTAGAATATGCTTAACGTTGTTATCGGCGCAATACTTTTGGAAATCAGCAGATCTAAACCAAGTGCCGCGGTCGGTAACGATCCGCTCCGGCATACCTACGTAGCTGCTTACATCGTTCAATACCTCGATCACACATTTAGTAGAAGTGTTCTTAACTGCTCGAAGGATCGTGAACTTGGTGAACGCGTCGACGATGACTAGTAGATGTTCGTTCCGCTTAGCGCTCTTGGGGAACGGTCTGAGGTGGTCTATGTGCACTGTCTTAAATGGAGTTGGGTCGATGTCGTCAAAATGATATTAAGCTTCCTTCTTTCCCCCTTTACGCTAGTAGTAAGCACATTCTACGCAGGATGTTTTTGACGAAGTTCCGCATCCTACGAAACCAAAGATGTTCCACCAGTCGTTGTAGCGTCTTCTCGACACCCATATGCCCAGCACGGTCATGAGCGTATTGAGTTACTCGATGTCTGAGGGTTCTGGGAACGACCCATAACGATTTGTTGTCTACTCGCCGAAATAGTCAGTTGTCCTTAATAACGTAGTCTCCATCAGCTGATTGGTTCTTATTTTTAATATTGTTGATAATTTCTCACAGTTTATAGTCATGAATTTGGATGCTGAAGAGCCAATCAGACACGTCGATCGCCACCTTGGATATTCGTAGATGTGCCGTATCTGATTCAGTAGATTCTTCTGCGGGAGCCCGGCTTAAGGCGTCGACATGCTCCATTCTTCTGCCTGGTCTATGTTGTATGTCGATGTCATAATCTTGGATCTTAAGCCACCAACGCGCGATACGTGGGATTAGTTCTTTCTTCTTCATTACAGTTTAAATCGCGTTACAATCAGTCCTTACGATGATACTTTTGCCGTAAATGTAGTGCCTGAATCGTTCGAGTGACTCTACCACGGCCAATGCTTCCAGCTCGAAGCTGTGAAATTTCCTCTCGCCGGCGGATGTTGCTCGACTGTAGTAAGCGACAGGCTTGAGGCCATCGCCTTCTCGCTGCCGCAACACACCTGCTAACACAACCAAACTTTCAACTGTGTGCAGCTCGTGCTCAGCATCTACGCGATATGCAGCCAGTACAGGTTTCGACGCCAATGTATCTTTGAGCTGATTAAAAGCTTCGCTCTGCACTGATAACCATCGAAAATCGGTCCCTTTCGCAAAAGTTTCCGCAACGGTTCGGAAATTAATGCATAGCCAGGGACGAATTTCCGAAAGTAACCGCTAAGTACGAGGAAACGACGCAAATCATTTACATTCTTGTGAACGGCAAAATCTGATACAGCTTGAGTTTTCACCTCACCTGGCGTTATACCATCAGGGGTGATTTCATGACCTAGAACGTTATAGATTTTTTCAGAAAGGTACACTTTTTCACGTTTAGGGTAAGTCCGGATTCTCGTAGGGCAGAGAGTACTCGTCGCAACTTCTCAGCCATTTCGTTGACCGAATTACTACCTACTAAAATGTCATCCATGTACAATATCATGTCGCCCTGTCTAGTCTTGTTCAGGACTTTTGCCATCAGTCTTTGGAAAGCTACAGGAGCATTTTTGAGGCCAAAAGGCATCCTTTTGAACTCATATAACCCATCTGAGTTATTAAAAGCAGTAAATTTACGAGAATCGGCCGCGATGCGAAGAATGTATACTGCTTCGCCTCGTGCAAACGCTCTTCGATGTTAGGAACCGGGAAAATTTATTCTTTCATTAATTGATTCAAACGCCTATAGTCTACGCAAAGCCGATCACTACCGTCCTTCTCCTTTACTAGCACGAGAGGACTTGCGTATTCTGAAACGGATTTTATAATTATATCGTTTGCTTCAAATTCGTTTATCATTTCCGTAACTATTGCTTTTTTTGGCGCTGGTATGCGATAAGGAGGTTGCGCTACAATTTTGTTGTAGTTAAGTTCAATTGTCATTTCGATTAAATCCGTCTTGCCAATGCCGTTCAAACCCTCCGCAAACACATCACCGAATGTTTCTAGAACACCGCCCAGTTTCGAACGTTGGGCTTGATCTTGTACATCGCTTACTAACTGGCCAATATCGATATTCTTTTTGCTATTAACTTTAACACGCTTACTCATGAAAATTAAATGTCCATCGTTTATTTCGAACTTCACCGATTTGCTAGTCAATATATTTTGTCCAATTAAAAAGTCTGTTTGTAAAAGAGAGTCATCGACCATATAAAACGTTGCATTCATAAATGTTTCGCCTATTTTTATATTGAGTGCACACATCTCGCATATAACAGAACTACCACCGCAAAAGCCATTTAATTGCGTTTGGCATTTATCGGGCTTCGCGTTCAGAATTTTAGCTATCGATGAACGCACCATACTGCACTGGCGACCAGTGTCTACAAACGCTTTAAAAGTTGTATGTCCAACCTCGATAGATTTTGTAAAATACTCGTCTAATTGGCAAACTTCAGTTCGGCGAACATCGTACCCGTGTTTACCGCAATTTTGTGGTTCGTTTCGCCATGGACTTTACTGCAATCTACACACCTAGTGCGCCGCTGCAGCTTGGGGCATTTGCTCGAAATATGGCCGACCTCTTTGCAATTATAGCACGTAATTTGCGATTTTGTGGCTTGTTGAGATTGTTGTTCTTGAACGTTGCTAGGCGCACTTTTATGCTTAACGTGACTGATTTTATTGCGATTAGCCAGATAATCTTCGATGGCTTCATGCATTTCTTTTACGGTTCTAAATTTCAAAGCGGCGATTGCAATTTGTAGTTCGCGATGGCGTAGACCGCCGCGTATATAGTTAATTATCGCCGATTCGCTAAGCTGATATTGCTTACCAACCGCACAAACTCGAAAGCTGTACTCAATTAATCGTTCATTCGATTTTCGCACATTGTATCTGCGCTTCATCGAGGTGAACGCCGAATTCTGCCACTAAATCATTTGCAAAATCGTTTCATGTTGTATGTACTCTTGGCTGAGCATCGAACCACATACGCGCTATGCCCCGCAATCTACTATACACGGCCAAAAGCACACATTTTTCATCAAATTGATACGCGCGCACAACACTAGTAACACGATCCGTGAATTGTTCCACCGTGAGCAATTGGGGATTTGTCGGTTGAAATTCTGGGATTGTTTCAATTATTTCTTTCGCGGACTCTTTGCGCCCATTCGCACTTTGCAAACTCGCGGTAGTTATGGGGTTGGTAAGACTCTCGCGCTCTCAATCGTTTCCTGCACTTTCATTCGATGCATTTTGTCGTAATAACACCAATATATTGTCCACGGCGCCTCGAAGTTCATCCATTTGCTCCTGCAAAATGGCATTCGCATTCGCGTTCGCCACTACTGACGGCACTTGTATTTCGTCAGAATCGTTGCTATCAAGCAAACGCTGCACAAGTTCGGCACGCGAGCCATACGTTGGCAAATTTCTTTGAGAGAGCACTGATTTTAATTGATCGATTCGCAAATCCACAATTTTTACCGCTGCACCGTCGTCAATTTTCTGCATTTCCATTTTTTGTTTTGATCGTAAATTCATATTTATTTTTATTTTGTTTTTCTTGTGCCTTTTGACGTTCGCTTTAAATTCGCTTCATGTTTCGTTTCACCCGTTTCATTTTGCCCGTTTCGTTTTGCTGGTTACGCTTTTATTCTTTGCTTCGTTTAACCGATTATCGCAGTTTATCCACTCGTTTCTACGTTTGTCTTATACTAATTCGCCTAAGTTTCACATACGTTTAAAAATTGGCCGTTACACGTTCGTTTGTTTGATCGCTGATACGTTGTTGGTAGGATTGCCCTACGCTTCGCAATTACACAGTCTCGCTTGCACACACAGCCGTTCGTTCTGATGAAATTCGCTAACACACCGACGTCAGCAATTTCTCGAATGTTCCGCTAAGAATTTTCACTGCACGATGCGTTTTATATGTCCGCATTTATACCGCACAACTAATTACACTCGTATTTGGGCAAACATCCCTCTTGTGAACTATGAAGTATGGTATAATTTCATATAGAAAATTAGTGTTTATTCAACAGGAATTAAAGACAATTAATGAATTACAAAAGATATGGAAAGTTTAAGATTTTTAAGATGGTTTCGCTTCGAGAGTTCGTTGTCAACTAACTGCTCGTGAATTAACTTCGCTTCGTCTCTCGGGCATTGTCGGTTGCAAGTAAGCAAACAGAATTGGCAACATGGTTGCAAATGATTGGTGTATGAATGGAGTTGCTTACACTTGTGAGTTCACACTGGACTCGGTGATTATGCTGGATGATACTTTTATTAAGATTTTTGTATGCATTTGTCGGTGAGTCCTTGAAGTATTATTTGTGAAAAATCTTTTTTATACTGATTTCCCCATTTTAACATATTTTTTTGCATAAAAATATCAGTTTGTGCCGCATTAACATGGTGTTTTGAAACCGTAGTGGGACCTTTCATCTAGAATGATATATACATTTCTCAATCTAGGTGGTCTTCAGTATCTGGGCTCGGATTTCAGCTTGATTCATGATTTTCTGTTTTAATTTCGTTTGTTTGTTTATTTATTTTATTTTTTGTTTTATTAAATTAGCACAATATTTAATGACTACGGAGCGAACTTAAAAACACGTCCGCACTCTTCGACGTTCACAGAGCCACGAGTTTAAAAACAGAATTTTGTGCAAAATTTTCATTCATGGAAAATAATAATTTATAATATAATAATAATTTATTTTCCATATCTACCTATTTAGCTCGCTATAAGCGCACATTTTTCAAACTAGTCGCAGAAGAAAGTATTAAAAATGAATTACAAAAACTGAAATCGAAAAACGCTGATGAAGTTACAGATCCCCAAATTCTGAAACAGCCAAAGGAATGAGAAAAGCTTTAGAAAAACCTGGCACATCTGGTATGGCTTGTTAATGCTGTTCAAACAACGATCTCGCCATTATGCTAGATTCTAATCAATTCTTAAAAATATTTGGCATCCGCATTCGCATCCGCATCCGCGGATGTTAGCTGTTAGATATTCGCATTCGCGGATGTCTAAAATCCCACATTCGCAACATCCCTAGTATCGTATGTACATAAACAGAACAACTGTGAGTTTGGATAAATATTTGATGGCCGTGTAGATATAACTTGTCCAGTTTTATGAAATGTAGAAACCATTGCTTGAAACGACCAAAATATCAATATTTGGATAAACTCTCTGCGGAAAATTTTTAATAAATAATTACACCATGCGACAGTCGAAATCGGGATGGGATGAAACCAACGGGAAATGTTATATCGGTCAAAAACAAGTTATACGTGGCCCGGCGTTTCGCAGAGTCACGTCTAGGAATCGAGATATATCGATTTGAAGTTAGTAACTATCATATAGGGGAAATATTCTTGTCAAAATGAGATACCTTCACTTAATTGTGAATAAAAGCGAAACGCGTCCATCGATTTTCATGATCTATGTCTCATTTTGCTTAAAGGTTATGTGACTTTGCGTGAATGTAATACGACTTGCCTTTTTTCCGTTTTGGATTTTGTATGAATTTAAAAAATAAAAAAATTTAATATTTTAGGCAAAAAATATTTTTTTTCTTCATAAATTTATTTTTACCGGCAAAACTGTTGATTATATAGAAAAACGTTATATGAACAGATTAAAGGAATTGTAATTTTTAATTTTTTTAATTTGTTTGAGCAAAATCGGACTAGTGGCTCTCGAGTTATGTCAAAAAAAAGACCACCAAAGGTGACAATTTCCCCTATATGATAGTTACTTACTTCAAATCGATATATCTCGATTCCTAGACGTGACCCAGCGAAACGCCGGGACACGTATAACTTCTTTTTTACCGATATAACTTTCCCCGGTAGCTTGAACCCTTCCCGATCACTGACCACTACCATTTGTCTCACAGTGTTACCATAGAAAGTACAAGGGAATAATTTAAGTTGTTGGTACTTTCAGTTCCATTAAATATTCGTCAATTATTTATTAACTGCTGTAAAATATTTCACGAAAATCAACCCTTTGATGGACCGCAAAATGTGTAATATTTCATGGTGTACGTGGGAAAAAAATCATCGATAGTGACAGAAAAAAATCGATAGTGGGGGAAATTGGAAAACATCGATACTATCGATAGTGCCGTCGATTGTTTTCCAGCTCTAGCCGAGCCACGCCGCCGTGGTTTTTTGTCATTTTTCACTCGCCGCCGCCGAGCCATGGAAACATCGGCGCGGCGGCAGTGGCGGCGGCGTTCGGCGCCTGAGGATTAATGTACAAAAAATTCATGATATACAGTGGTCGAAAAAATTATAGCTACTCATATGATAAATTGTAACAATTTATTTATTTTATTTTTTGTTATTCAAATTTTTGTTATTTTTTTATAAAAATATAGTTCATTCTTTAACAAAAACCGTGGAAATCCATGTTCCAAACTTTGTGCAATATTTAAAAAACAAATTATTCAAACTTACGTTAAAATCTCGAACTTTTTCATTCGATTTCTTAAAAAGCACAGTAAACGCAATTAAGTTTTATATGGAAGAAACCCGTAACATTTTCGAAAAAGAATTCTAAAAGGTCAAAGGTAATTTTCAGCCAATTGGAACTTATACTTCATTCTACTGGAATGGGCTACAAAACTGCACACTCCAAATCTTTCTAAGAAATCGAATTAAAAAGCTGAAAGTTTTTGTTAAATATATTTTTTAATATTACACAGAGGATTTAAACAGGTTTTGCTAAAGAATGAACTATATTGTTATAAAAACATAACTGCAATTAAATAACAAAAAAAAAATGGTGAAAATAATGTTGGAGAGTACGAAAAAATTTGTATGCAAACTTTTGCGATATCTATTATCCATTTATATTTAAATGTCAAAACTCATGAATTCAAAACAAATAATGTATTAATTCTAGTATTTCTGAGGATTCTGAATCTGTCTGTTCCTCAAATTTTATATCTATAATGCTTAAATTGTCGTTTGGTATGGTTACTGAAATTTCTAGTCTTTTAAATAGCACGTCTAACTTTGTTTTTAGCGTTTGTTGTCTGGTTAGTTTTTATTAAAAAAAATTATAATAACGTACGCGACATAACGTACGCGACAGATTTTTCCCCCATACAATATTTTTACTAGTAACACATACTAAATTAAATTTTTTCAGTTCTTCCCTCCACCGTTTCGCGTTTTCAAAACCTTTTTCCGCCATCTGAATACGAAATTTAAAGTTATAAAACCGTTTGAATTCATTTGCTTGCATTTCCGGTTTACATTTTCATGGAAACACGCATATATGCGAAAGTCTGCGAATCATGGGAGTTTTTCTTTTCTTTAAAAATTCCTAAACTAAGCTAAATAATGTACCTTTACAATCCTTTCATATTTTAAGAGAAATTATCTCTGGCTAGTTTTATATTTAAAGAAAACAATAACGTACGCGACATAACGTACGCGACAGTTTTTATCGTAAGTAATAAAATGTATTTATTGAGAACTCTTCTCGCCACCGTTTCATTGTTTTACAACTATTCTAAATAATTTAAATGGTAAATTTGCAATTAACATGGGTTTTGATGTATTTGATTGAAATTTTCGTACTTACAATAACGTATGCGACAAACCTTAAAGGGTAATAAATTTTTTTTTACTTCGGTTGGAAAGAAAATTTTACTGTATATCTTTAACTAAAAGAATTCTCGCTTAATAATTGTAATCTGCATTACCTGCGACTGCCAATATACAAATGACATAGACAAACAATGTTTTTGCATAACGTACGCGACATTAGAATACTATCAGAAGCAAATCAAAAAATTACCGTTATTCGAGCTCTAACTTCTCCTTTTTCTCATTTTTATAGTTAGTTGTTATTGCAAATTTGATTTTAAGATGTAATTGTAATGTTTCAAATCTCTTAATTTAGTTAATAGATTAGAGAAAACTGATTCGAAGGGACATTCAGTTTTACTCTTCCATTTTTGAGTTTTAAAATTCCAATAAGCTGAAATACTTCTATAATATAAAAGGTTGAGTATTTTTCTCTTATTAATTCGTCTTAAAAACCCTTTTCAGTTGTTTTTATTTTTTCAGTCCTGGTTGACATTTTCATGGAAACACCCAAATGCGGTTTGTCATTGACCGCTTAATTATATTTTTTACTGCAACATACACCGCGATTAAGGCTATAACAATTATTACGAGTGCAACGATTTGCCACTTCTCTGTCTTTTGTTCACTTTCCTCGTATTTTCTTCCCAATTGTTCGTACACATCCTCGAAATGTGCCTGTTCTGTATATTTTTCTACTGCATTTTTATTTGTTTCTTTACCGACTTCGTACCCGGAAAACGCAATCATCAGAACACTTAGCATTTTCCACCAAGCCATTGTTTTAAAGCGTAATTTAACTGTCTAATAACGCGCGCACTTTCGTTTCATCACGAAAACGATTTAAAATTTTATATCTATTATTATTATTTTTTTTAACTCGAAGATCTGGCAGGATCGCCATGAAATGCTATCTATTGACACCCGAACGAAACGCATTACAATAAACACTTCGTGTGCTGGGTATGAGCTACTTCGGCCGTTGGAATTAAAGCGAAAATAAAATTTTCCTTGTCTACTCCTACGCGTTTCAACGCATTTCGCGCCTTCCTCAGGGAGTCTGCATTATTTGAACGACAAACAATAAACAATAAACATGGTTAACAATTATCATAACATACACATCAGAATTTGAAACTCACACTTTACAATTATTCACATTAAACAACAATAATTACATGGTTTTAGCGCAGCGAGTTTACATTACTTTCTTTTTGTTTTGTTTATATCTAGATTTTAATATAGCTGTGTAGGCGTTGTTTGCGTTGTCCACATCTTCTTTGAAATTCATCACATTGTCAAGTTTCTGTTGTATTCGTAGGCTTTCCAGTGTCATTCTCCTTCTTTCTCCTCGTACGATGTCCAAACTCGCGTGCTGTCGAAGTCCGCTTTGTGCTCGTTGTTTGCCAACGCTCGTTTCGTTGTGCCTATATAGCATTTATTGAAGCTTTCATTGTTATTACCAGTGAATGTTATTTCATATACTACATTGTTATGTTGCTCTTTTTCGATCTTGTCCTTTGTTTTAGTAAATATTTTGTTTAGAGTATTGTGTGGTTTATGCGCATATATTATGTTGTTGTTTTTCATTGTTCTTCGCAGTGTTTTATTGCTTGTTAGGCCTGGTATATATTCGACTTTTATATTTTGGTTAGGCTGGTGAATCTTGTTAATTGTGGTCTCTATTAGACTATCAATAAGTGTATTTGGGTAGCTATTTTTGCTCAATATTGTTTTAATTCTGTTATTGTTTTCGTCAGTGAATTCTTCGTCGCTTAGAATATGTATTTTCCTAATGAGGCTGGCTGCGGTATTTACTTTTTGTTTCCAAGGGTGATTCGAATGAAAATTAATGATTCTACCCGACGCAATTGATTTTGCAAACCAGTTCAGCAATAATTGGTTTCGTTTTTTGTGCACTTCTACATCTAGGAAGGCTATTTTGTTGTTGTTCTCTTTTTCTACTGTGAACTGTATTTTTGTATGTTGTGCGTTTAATGTTTTCAATATCTCTTCCAAGTCTTTTGTCTTGATTATCGCGAATATATCGTCTACATATTTGCTTATGTATTTGATATGTATATTCTTTGCTCTAATTCAGCTTTGCTATCGTCTAATATTTTGTCTAGCACAATGTCTGCAATGGTTGGCGATAATGGGTTCCCCATGGGCATACCATAAATTTGCTGATTTAGGGAATTATTGTGTTTGAAGTAGTTGTTGTCTCTTAAGCAAAACTCTAGCATCATCTGGAAATAATTTTTTGCAATGTTGGTGTAGTTTTCCAGTTTTTCATGATAATTTGTATGGCGAACTGCGTCGGGATATTCGTAAATAATGAAATTACATCAAAAGATACTAGAATTTCACCTGCTTCTACTGTGACACCTTGGAGATTTTCTTTTAATTGATAAGAGTTTTTTATATTGTATGTATCTGACGTGATATTTCTTAGAATATTTCCCATAAATTTTGAAAGTTTTTAACAGGGAACATTTGTGGATGACGATATTGGTCGGAGAGGTGTGTTGGGCTTGTGGATTTTGGGGAGGCCGTAGAGTCTGGGTGCATTTGCCGCTGCGCAGGTCAACCGTAGCTTTTCCATTAGGATGGTTTTCTTCTGTTTGTATAAATTATTTATGATCGCATTGTTTCTTCTCATTAACTTCTGGGTGGGATCATTTCTTATGGCTCTATATGTGGTTTTATCATTCAGCAATTCCATCATTTTGCAATTATAATCAGTCTTGTACATCATTACTGTTTTGTTACCTTTATCTGCCTGGGTTATTACTGGGGACGGATGATGCTGTACGGACTCCTTGACTTTGGTTCGGAGGACCTGCAGGTGGGATGTCTGGATGTTAAGCCGGTTAATCTGCTGCCTGACTAGCGCAAAATGAATATTTCCTCTTTTCTTCTTTAGTTAACCGTTTCGCATTTATTTAAGTTTAGGTTTTAGTTCTCAATTACAGTTCACGTTTAGTTCTCTTTATTTCAAAGTTTTAACAATTCAATTTTTAAGTTTTTGCGCACAAATTCAATTTTTCGCTGCTTCTGCGTGTATATAAAAAACCGAAGTGACAATAAAAAAATGGCTGTGCCGATTGGCAATCGCTTTTCAGCAATATTAACAAGTACTGTCATTAACAAGTATTGAGGGATTTTTGAGCAGCCACACGTCCAGCTACGGCAACCCTTTACCCTTTGATTACATTTCTTCTTCGTACAGCTGAATACATATTGCAACTTGAACACATATTGGTAAGTATAAAAATTCAAGAAATAAATACAATAGGTTAANAAAAAAATGGCTGTGCCGATTGGCAATCGCTTTTCAGCAATATTAACAAGTACTGTCATTAACAAGTATTGAGGGATTTTTGAGCAGCCACACGTCCAGCTACGGCAACCCTTTACCCTTTGATTACATTTCTTCTTCGTACAGCTGAATACATATTGCAACTTGAACACATATTGGTAAGTATAAAAATTCAAGAAATAAATACAATAGGTTAAATTAAATACACCTTTTTCTTAATTATAGGTTGGAACGTGTGGTTGCTGATCTCGCGTAGACATTCTGCCCCCCTAGGCGAACTAATCGCCTAGTGTCTCCTGTAACTCTTGTAAAGCGCGCAGCGCTTGCTGCACCAGGAGCTGGTTGACTTTGCCCCGGTAGTTTGCAGTGCGCAAACCTGTTGCTGTACGTCGTATAGTGCGGTCCTCCACTCTGGATGCCCCTAGGTAGTTGCTGCGGGGGTAGATGAACGGTGTCGAGTGCGGGTGGTGTTGACATTGCGAGGTGGACGGGGCCGTTGCGCGCGTGGCCTTTTCTTCGATTGGTGGCGGTTGGATGCTGCGTTAGGTGCTGCGGAGTGCGCAGCTTGGTGGCCACTGTTGTTACGATGGAGGAATGTGTGGTGGTGGAGGCCACAGACACGACATTGCACTGTGGAGGTGCATTCGCTTGTATGGTGCGACAGCGCCAAGCAATTGGTGCAATAATTGTGCGCTCTCGCCAGTAGGAAGCGTTGTTGAGGCTGCATAGCCGTGAACACCGGGCACGTCAACAGCGAATGGTATCGCATGCACAGACGGCACCTTCGATAGTCGNCGTTCTGGGGGCAAAGCTGCCATTAATTGCGAGCGCATTTGCTGCTTATGAATTGTGCAAGCCTTGCATAGGAAAATGCATTTTTTCAGAGCGGGTTTGAGCCGGGGAATATAAAACTCCTGCCTTATCATTTGCTGCATTAGGCGGACTTCTGCGTGTAGGAGCAGTTCGTGAAGAAATCGGATGTACAAAACAGCAAATCGGGATTTCTCGGGGATAATTATTGGATGACGTTCGTTGTAGCTTAGTGTGGAGTGGGCTAGGCGTCCATTGACGCGGAGAAGTCCGTTTTTGTCTAAGAATGGATTGAGTACCAAGAGGGAGCTTCGTTTGTCAATAGGTTTCGAATATTCCAGGCAAGTTCTTTCGCGGACAAAGTAGCGGGTTTGAGTAAGTATGATGAGGCGAACTTTCGCGCTGTGAAGGTCGGTGTGTGATAAGGACGGGGAGGTAGCGACGTGGGTGCCATTTTTTGCGTCCTTTAGTTTATTGATGAACTTGAGCATGTACGCAGTCACCTTTAAAGCGCGTGGATAGGAGGAAAAACGATCTAATAGGTCGGCATCTTCTTGGACAGCATGCAATGCTTCCACCCGGTGTACCTCAGGCGGGTTGATATTCCTCGTGGCGGGGACTGGCCACTCCTCGGGTGGTTTGGACAGCCACTCCGGGCCGTTCCACCACAGCGAAGAATTGGACAGGTCCAGGGGTTTGCAACCTCGGGTACCCATATCAGCGGGATT
>NW_016157301.1:349049-366894 GCF_001687245.7 Rhagoletis zephyria
GTGTGATAAGGACGGGGAGGTAGCGACGTGGGTGCCATTTTTTGCGTCCTTTAGTTTATTGATGAACTTGAGCATGTACGCAGTCACCTTTAGAGCGCGTGAATAGGAGGAAAAACGATCTAATAGGTCGGCATCTTCTTCGACAGCATGCAATGCCTCCACCCGGCGTACCTCAGGCGGGTTGATATTCCTCGTGGCCGGGACTGGCCACTCCTCGGGGGGTTTGGACAGCCACTCCGGGCCGTTCCACCACAGCGAAGAATTGGACAGGTCCAGGGGTTTGCAACCTCGGGTACCCATATCAGCGGGATTATCCTTGCTGTGGACATGTCGCCAAGTAGCGTTGCCTACTAGATCGATGATCTGCGCTGGTCGATTGGAGACATACGTTTTCCAGGCGTGGGGTGGCCTTTCAAGCCAAGCCAGTACAATTTCCGAGTCAGACCACATAATCAATTTTCGTTTGGTGAGGTCAAGATGGGGTTGGACTACTGCCGCTAGTTTAGCTAATAAGAGGGCTCCACATAGTTCTAACCGCGGTAAACTTATGGTTTTAAGTGGCGCAACTTTGCTCTTGGACACTAAAAGATGGGAGAAAATTCGGACACCGACGGTGGTTCGGACATACAAGTTGGCACAATAGGCCTTTTCCGAGGCGTCGCAGAATCCATCTTGGTATTTGGATGGCCGAGATTGGGGGTAGATTTTTGGTAAACTGCAACCATTTGGTGAGGCGTATGGGTTTGACCTGCTCATCCCAATCGGTCCCGTCCAGCCACAGCTCTTGCATAAGGATTTTGGCTTGTATCATTATGGGGGTTAGCCACCCTGCGGGGTCAAACAATTTTGCGACAGACGACAGTATCTGTCGCTTCGTACTTGCTGTGGAGGCTGAGACGGGCTCAATGGTATAAGAGAATTTGTCAGAGAGTGCATTCCATTGGATCCCTAGGGTCTTTGCTGTACTTGTCTTTTCAAATTCGAGAAAATTTGTCTCCAGTAAGTCCGTTTTGCTAATATTTTGAAGAATGTATGGGTGGTTTGCCGTCATTTTTTTCAAGAGGAAACCCGCAGAGTGTAGGGCCTCAATGACCTGGGATAAAAACTGCGTTGCCGATTGAAGCTACCTGATAAAACATCGTCAACATACGTTTCGGTTTTTAACATGGGTGTTGCTTTTGGATGGGTGAGGGATACGTTTTTGGGGAGCACGTGAAGAGTACGTATAGCCAAGAAACGCACACAATTTACCCCAAAGGTGACAGTCTTCAGCTTGAAGTCCTTTATTGGAATGTTTTCAGAGGAGCGAAAGACGATTCTCTGGTAGTCTTGGTCATCAGGATGTAAGAGTATTTGGCGGTACATTTTTTCAACATCGCCGTTGAAAACGTATTTGTAGGTACGCCAATTTAACAACAAAAGCATCAAGTCGGGTTGGAGAGTTGGTCCGGTGCATAAGATATCGTTGAGTGAGTGACCGGAACCTGATTTTTTTGATGCATTAAATACTACCCGAACCTTTGTTGTTCTTTTCTCGGGTTTTATGACAGCGTGATGAGGGAGGTAAAAGGAATAGTGGGTGCCTTCGGATTCTATTTCAATGGAGTTCGTTTCCTCCATGTGGTCGAGAGTGAGGTATTCTTCTAATACGCTGTCATACTGCGATTTCAGGTCGCCTTTCTTGAGCAGGGTTCGTTCCATACCAAGAAATTGCTGCAGCGCTGCGCGCCGAGATTGGCCTAGCGGGATACTTTCGNGAAATTGCTGGAGCGCTGCGCGCCGAGATTGGCCTAGAGAGATACTTTCTGGGAATGTTGGCTTCAACGGAAGCCGAACAATGTAACGACCGTCATTTGCACGAGTAGTAGTGGATTTATAGAACTCTTCGCACATTTTATCTTCTGGATTAAGGAGTTGTGTACTGGGAACCTCTTCTAGTTCCCAAAACTTTTTTAATTGGACGTCCAGCTGAACATCAGCTACCTCTTCGACTTGAGTGGAATATACTGCTACCTTTTCGGGAATCTGACCACTTAGTATCCAGCCAAATATAGTATTTTGTGCCAGCAAACTGTGGGAGATTTTTTCGATGCCATCTAGCATTATTCGGGGTATGAGATCACTGCCTAATACGAGATCGATTTGAGAGGGAGAATGGCAGTTTTGATCCGCTAATTTTAGATGAGACCATTTTTCTATTTGTTCGTTATGGAGCGGGAATTTTGGGAGTAATCTTGTGAGTCGTTGTAATACTATAGCTTTGGCTTTAATTTTTATGTTTTGATCGTTTGAGACTAGAATAAGTGAGCAGAGCTTGTTCGAAGTTTGAACAACTCCTCCTCCCATCCCCGAGATTTCAAAGCTGGAGTGCTGACATGGAAGCCCCAGCATTGTCTGCGCTTTGGCGGAGATGAAACTGCGTTCGGACCCTTGGTCAATTAGCGCTCTTAGCTTGAAGAGGTCACCTCTATGCTCTACTGATACAATGGCGGTGGGAAGGAGTATTTTACTGTACTGTTTACGTGCGTTACACCTGAGGAAGAGGGCTGATTATCTAAGACTTGTACTTCACTAGCGGGCTGCATAATGGGAATGTTGGACAAAATGGTTGCTACCTGGGACGTCGTTCTTTGTGTTCTGGAACTCTGGGCCGGGGGTGCATTATTGTGAAGCGTTGTGTTGTGACGCTCTTGGCAGTGAAAGCACGTTCTTGTACTTGGGCAATTATTAAGCATGTGGGTTTGGGATAAACAGTTTTCGCAAAGTCTATTTTCTCCCACGAATCTTTTGCGATCTGGGATTGATAGTTTCTTGAATCGAAGGCAACTTTGGAGCGTGTGTGAGGAATTTTTGCACATTTTGCAACCATATATTTTTTGTTGCTCCGCCATATGGGAGTTTACCTGGCCGAAAGATCTATTGTGAGGTGTTTGGGGTTGACCAGGTTTGAAAAAGGGCTTATTCTGCTGGGGCGGTGGTCTGGACAAGTTTGTGGTAGGGAGATTTTGTCGGGATTTGGCAGGGCGCCATTGATCCACCCTTTCCACCACTTCATACCGAGTGGTCAGAAACTGGTTCATTTGCGACCAGCTGGGAAGGTCTTTCCGCGAATTCAGGGATTGCTCCCATAAAGCAACAGTATTTTCAGGAAGCTTAGAGGTTACCAGGTAAATTAATATGGGGTCCCAACTTTCTGTCGAGACTTGTTGGGTTGCTAGTATTTGGAGACAGTTGTTCACGGATGACTGCAGTCTTTGGATTTCCTCGCTGTTCTCCGTTAGTATGGGCTTTAAATTCATGAGTACTCGGATTTGGTTATCTACAAGAACCCTTTTATTCTCATATCGGGATCTCAGGGCTTCCCATGCCAAGTCAAAGTTATCGTCACTGAGTGGGAATTGTTTTACTATCTGTCCTGCCTTGCCTTGCGTTTTGTACCGAAGGTGGTACAACTTTTGAGCTTTTGGGAGTTTTGGGTGGTTAATGTAGACCGACGTGAACATGTCACGAAAGGACGGCCATTGCTCATAACCCCCATAAAAAATGTCTGTGTCACAAGGCGGGACCTTTAAGCTTAAACCAGATTGGTCTTGAGGTTGTGATATAGTTGGGGCAGGTGTAGGGGAGTTCGCTTCTTTAAGTATTTGGAGCTGATCGCCGATTTGAGCCATTGTGTCCTCATAGATTATGAGACATGACCTATATTTGCTAAAGGCTGATGTTTTGAAATCGTCTGGCAGGTCTTGCTGTTTCGAGTACTGAGTCGTATGAGCACTGAACTCTGTTCCAGAAGTTATCAATGTTTTTGTCTTTAATTTTGAGGCTGGACTCAGAGTTGTCTTGAATTGGTGTTGAGCTGAACCTTCTACAATATTCCATGAAGTTATCAGTTTCCGAAATGAATTTAATTGACGAGAATGCATTCTTCGGTTTCTTTGCAGACTTAGAAGTAGCACGAGTTGTGCGTTGGGTTTCGGTAGAGGCACCCTGCATTCTCTCTTCGTCACTCATTTTCGTGGCTGGACTTTTAGACTTCTCGTCAGTTTGAGTTGGTGCCATCATTTAGGGGCGATAATGAGAAGTAATTAAATGTCAGGAGACTTTTGTAAGGTCGATCAGACTAATAATCGCTCGAGAAATCTTGAAAATCGATGTTATATTGTGTTTTATGGGAGATCTACCGACTTGGCTTTATTGTTTCGAGATTTTAATTGCTTTGAAACTATACAACTTCAATTTATGTAATATCAGAAAGGATATTATATTATTGCAACTCTGAGCCCGATGAATTAATATCTTTTTATATGGCGTAAATTACGAAAACCTTTGTTTATTTCGCAGATTAAGAAGTTGTACAATATACGAGCTTTTGCCTCAAGTTTTACAAGAATTTATGCGATTTATGAATATTCAAATTTATTTCACCCCACTGTACCGTACTATGTATATATGTATGTATATAGTATGAGTATATAACGTTTATATCTTTTTGACACGTCTAAGAAAATAGGTTGATCGCAATTATATGTAAATATGTATGATCAGATCTCCTTGTATATGTGTCGGTGGGACCAATTAATATTTGCGCGGGAAAAAAAACGAATATCTAAATAATACGCGGGATGTACATATGTATATATGTATGTATTTTACTTAGGGAAAGTGTGGTTATGTATGAAAATATGAGTTTGGGTAGGCTCACAGTATACAGTAATCCAGATAGACAAAACAAAAAATATAAATATGCTTATTTGACAATTTGTTTGAATGTATTGGTTGATATTTTTTCACAGTTGTCGTTTTCGTTAACCCAAATGAAATCCAATTTAAATATTTTCTTATAGTGAAAAATATTTTCAAGTCACATAAAATGTAATAACGAGAAAAACAAAATTCTAAGCAAATCAAGCGTGTAGCGTAAGTGATTATGACCGGATGCAGTTCCTACATAAGTCATACCGTGTTCCGAACACAACTTTCAGTGAATAATGTTGGGCTGACTTTGGAAAATTTAGGAGGTAGAACAAGTACTTACTTAGCTTAAAGGTAGAACTCTCTCATTTTCAACTAAACCACTATTATTGTAGATACCTTAATAGCTTTAATGAAATATGTACACAAAATTATATCTCCACGTTCGAACAAATGCACGAAATTTTTATGTATTTGTCCAGCCGCTTATTCTCATTTGCAAGGAGTTAATGCATAAGTTAATGCAAATAAAGACGGTTTATGCAGATAAGCGAGCCAGTTTGTCAACCGTATAAAATGTATGTACATATATACACATATGCATACATACATATTTATCAAAATATTCAGAATGACGAGTTGAATTGATCCAGCCGTGTGTCTTTGTAAACACGTTAACTCGAACAAAATTTTGATATTTCAACGAAAGTCAGGGCCGAAGTTGCCTTTGGTATAATTTAGGTTACTATTCAATTTTGGCGAAAGCTGTCAATAACCACGCCCACCTCCCATGTAGTAACAGTATTTTTGTATTATTATTATTTTTTACGAATTTTGATGTTAAAATTTACATGTCAAATATATCAACAAATATTTGTGGGTACTTTTGCACCAGTCGTTACCTATGGGTTAATGACAAAAAAATCCTATACATGCACCGTATTTCATGTATTAATTTTCAAATAAGCATATTGTCAATGGTTGGTTTACTGTATACTGTGGGTAGGCTAAGTATCTATAAATTTTGTACTCACTGCTTCCAAGCAAATTTGTACTTAATTTGTGTGTCTCGTTTGCTTTTTCCCTTTACGCAAAATGTGTAAGGCTAGTTCTTGCTGGCTACGAAGGACCAAACTGGGGACGGATGATGCTGTACGGACTCCTTGACTTTGGTTCGGAGGACCTGCAGGTGGGATGTCTGGATGTTAAGCCGGTTAATCTGCTGCCTGACTAGCGCAAAATGAATATTTCCTCTTTTCTTCTTTAGTTAACCGTTACGCATTTATTTAAGTTTAGGTTTTAGTTCTCAATTACAGTTCACGTTTAGTTCTCTTTATTTCAAAGTTTTAACAATTAAATTTTTAAGTTTTTGCGCACAAATTCAATTTTTCGCTGCTTCTGCGTGTACATAAAAAACCGAAGTGACCATGATACAATAATTTTTAGAAGGTAGTTTCACTTAAAAATTTTTGACATAAACCGTGTCTGTGACAAACACGAAATGTGGCCACTGCTACGATATAGAACTTGGGGATTATCGCTTGTTATTTTAGATATTTTTTAACAGAACATGTAAAGATTTATATGTTTCATAACTGATCACTTAATTTTTAATATAAATATACGTATTTTATACATACATTTTTGCCACTGCTAATCACATGAAAAAAAATCATAAAAATGAAAATATTGNATTTTTGCCACTGCTAATCACATGAATAAAAATCATAAAAATGAAAATATTGCAGCAATATTTCATGTTTATAATGGATTAGATCCATCGCACACCACGGACTTTATCGGCCGCCAATTTAGATGTGCTCGCTAGTCTTTCCATTGCACCACAACTTATTGGTCAGAGCGATTAAGCTGGTGTAATGTGCGCACCTCCATACATCTTCATGTACATATTTCAAGCGAGCCCTATCATTTAAATAGGCGGCCGATAAAGTCTGTGGTGTGCGGTGGCTCTTATAGCTGTGTCCTTACATCTATTCCGTGTGTTGCAATATCCACGAAAGCAGCAGTTAATTTTTTATGAAGAAAATTATTACAAAATATTCGAAAATTTCTCTACTTATATGTTTGGCTTTTCTTTGTTTTATTTTTCCAACAAAAAATACGAAACACGTTTTCTGCCAGATAGCTAACATGGCGGATAAGAAGAAGAAGTGAAACTACCTTCTAAAAATTATTGTATCATGGAAGTGACAATAAAAAAATGGCTGTGCCGATTGGCAATTGCTATTCAGCAATATTAACAAGTACTGCCATTAACAAGTATTGAGGGATTTTTGAGCATCCACACGTCCAACTACGGCAACCCTCTGCCCTTTGTTTACATTTCTTCTTCGTACAGCTGAATACATATTGCAACTTGAACACATATTGGTAAGTATAAGAATTCAAGAAATAAATACAATAGGTTCAATTAAATACACCTCTTTCTTAATTATAGGTTGGAACGTGTGGTTGCTGATCTCGCGTAGACAATTACAATTTGGTCTTTGTGTTGGCTTATAAATTTCTTTGTGTCCTCATATGTTTTCAATATGTATTTTTCTTTCGTGTTGTTGCGTAATTTTTCCTGGAACGTGCTTCTTTTCGCTGCGATGTTACTTCTTGTTGTGTCTTTTTCTCTTTCGTCCGTGTTTTCTTGTATAACTTGTTCCAGATCTGCAATGACGTGAATCGGGGAAAACGTCTTTCTTGTCACAGGTAATGCAAATTTTCCACCAAGCGATAGTAACCATCGACAATCTTGTGGTACCGCTATATCGGTTTTGTTTATAAACCAATCTTCATTTAACCGCATTCCGAATTTCCTGAAATTTTTCGATACTTGTTCATTAATTTTTTTGTCGTGTGTTCTTTGCGTGTCTCCAGAAACTTTTTTGTTGAGTTGCTTTTGGTGTTCTATTATTTTTTCATATTCTGCCTCTTTCACCTTATCCTTTAATATATCCTATGTATGTTTTACGTCAGTAGATAGTATTTTGAGATTTATATTTGTTTCTTTTATCTCTAAGTTTAAGACTTTAAGCAAAAAGCATTCTTCTATTTTTTTAAAAGAGCGTCTAGTTGTGTCTAGTTTGAAGCAGTGCATGAATCTTTTCGCCTTTCCCTGTAAATGTGGTGGAGTAATGCCATAATCTTTACATCGCAATAGGAATCTTAACCTCTCCTTTTGTTTCGCGAGCTTTTTCATAATTTTACTGTATTGTTTGATTACATAGCATGTTTCTTCGTCATATTTTAGTTGTATGTGTTTGTAAAATTGCTTCATGTTTATCGTTGCTTATCGCTCTTAATATTATTTCTTCGGATTTGCTCTCCGATATTTTATATAACTTATTTTGACAGGGCCAAATTCCTTACAATTTTGTGTCCTGGGTATGAGCTACTTCGGCCGTAGGAATTTTTCAATTAAAAGAAGGTGTCACAGTAGAATCAGGTGAAATTCTAGTATCTTTTGATGTAATTTCATTATTTACGAATATCCCGGCGGAGTTCGCCATACAAATTATCATGAAAAAATTGAAAACATTGGAAAACTACACCAACATTGCAAACAATTATTTCCAGATGATGCTAGAGTTTTGCTTAAGAGACAACAACTACTTCAAACACAATAATTCCCTATATCAGCAAATTTATGGTATGCCCATAGGGAACCCATTATCGCCAACCATTGCAGACATTGTGCTAGATAAAATATTAGACGATAGCATAGCTGAATTAGAGCAAAAGAATATACATATCAAATACATAAGCAAATATGTAGACGATATATTCGCGATAATCAAGACAAAAGACGTGGAAGAGATATTGAAAACATTAAACTCACAACATACAATATACAGTTCACAGTAGAAAAAGAGAACAATAACAAAATAGCCTTCCTAGATGTAGAAGTGCACAAAAGAAGAAACCAATTATGTATTGCTGAACTGGTTTGCAAAATCAATTGCGTCGGGTAGAATCATTAATTTTCATTCGAATCACCCTTGGAAACAAAAAGTAAATACCGCAGCCAGCCTCATTAGGAAAATACATATTCTAAGCGACGAAGAATTCACTGACGAAAACAATAACAGAATTAAAACAATATTGAGCAAAAATAGCTACCCAAATACACTTATTGATAGCCTAATAGAGACCACAATTAACAAGATTCACCAGCCTAACCAAAATATAAAAGTCGAGTCAGAAAGCTCCAACAAAAAATACATTGGCTTAACCTATATACCAGGCCTAACAAGCAATAAAACACTGCGAAGAACAATGAAAAACAACAACATAATATATGCGCATAAACCACACAATACTCTAAACAAAATATTTACTAAAACAAAGGCCAAGATCGAAAAAGAGCAACATAACAATGTTGTATATGAAATAACATGCACTGGTAATAACAATGAAAGCTTCAATAAATGCTATATAGGCACAACGAAACGAGCGTTGGGTATGAGATTAATGACAACTGCGCTGGCTCAACACTTGGCAAACAACGAGCACAAAGCGGACTACGACAGCACGCGAGTTTTGGACATCGAACGAGGAGAAAGAAGGAGAATGACACTGGAAAGCCTACGAATACAACAGAAACTTGACAACGTGATGAATTTCAAAGAAGACGTGGACAACACAAACAACGCCTACACAGCTATATTAAAATCTAGATATAAACAAAACAAAAAGAAAGTAATGTAAACTCGCTGCGCTAAAACCATGTAATTATTGTTGTTTAATGTGAATAATTGTAAAGTGTGAGTTTCAAATTCTGAATTGTATGTTATGATAATTGTTAACCATGTTTATTGTTTATTGTTTATGGTTCAAATAAAGCAGACTCCCTGAGGAAGGCGCGAAATGCGTTGAAACGCGTAGGAGTAAAAAAGGAAAATTTTATTTTCGCTTTAATTCCAACGGCCGAAGTAGCTCATACCCAGCACACAAAACTGTAAGGAATTTGGCCCTGTCAAAATAAGTTAAATAAACACTTCGATTTAATTTTACAGTTTTATTTGAAGAAAAGAGAGATCCCGACGTGCGACATCAACTCCTCAACGTTCAAAGTATTCTGCGCAACTATTCTTAGGTTCTACGATTATTTATACACACGCTTAGATTCTACGCTTGCGCCTCTATGCTTAACATAATGATTCACGTTGGGTGTTCCACTTAGGGTTCGATCGCCGTCACTCAATTCCTTGCGCAATCATCGCACTCTAAGTGTGTCATTAGAAATTGGATCTACATTTCGTTATTCTTGCATTGCTTGCTTACACTGCGCTTAAGGCGGTGACTCAAAGCGTCGAAGTGCCTGCGCCTCTTAGTTCAAATTTTGAAATGCATGATGCTCTTTGTTGCCTATGCCAGGACTTTAATAAGCATTACGACTATTTTGACACCTCCGACTAACATTTTACCATTAAGAAATCCTTACTTGAGATTTTGAATAAATAACATGAAAACCCTTACATTGCACCTTTTGGTCCAGCTGGTGAACTGTATTTCTGTTCAGTTTATGAGGTAAACGTAAACGTGAATCGCTTTTTTGTAACTAAATAAATTAATATCTTTAACCGGGAACGATAAATTACACAATATCTATGACTGCTTAGTACAACTGTAATCGGCTTCGTATATTTTCGCGACCGCGTAAGACAATACGAGCATGGATCGGAAACTCGGCCTTTCCGACCATGATCAACAGCTTGTCCACAGCGCGGAGCAGAAACTAGAGCTTTCCGCCTGCCACACACTCAAAGTAATGACTTCGGGAACATGGATAGGAAACTCGTTCTTTCCGACCATGCTGAACAGCTTGTTCATAGCGCGGAGCGGAAACCAGAGCTTTCCGCCAGCCACACATACAAAGTAATGTCTTCGGGAACAAGGATCGGAAACCCGGCCTTACCGACCTTGATCAACAGCCTGTCCGCAGCGCGGAGCGGAAACTAGGTCTTTCCGCCCGCCGCACACAAAAGTAGACTGAAGACTAGGCCTCGCCAGCTACCAAACCTGCTATTTTATGCTGGTATTATTATTATTATTATTATTATTATTATTATAAATTACTATGTATATAAATGTTCTATTCCCATTTGTCTGTAAGAAAACATTTTTCTGTAGACCAAATAAATAAATAAAAGTGCATTGCCATTAATTGTGTAATTTATGCGAGACGTTTTTAGTGTCAGAGTCGCTGACAGAAATATAGGTCAATCCGAATATGGGTTAGCGTTGACAGCAATTCGATATTTGACACTGCATTAAAAATACAGGGCCGCTTTAAGGTTTGAGTGATCTGAGTGACGATTATCGTGACAAGTTCTCTATCTTCGTCATCAACTCGAGAACGATTGGAGAATTACCCTAGTTAGAGACTTACCTTAGTAATTTTTCTAACGTTAGAGACTGTGTTTGCTGGGTTAAACCTCATCCTTTCGAGGGCTGGATACTAGCACAGAATTGTTCGACTGTCTCTTTTGAGTCAGGGCCATCGTAACTGCGACAGAACCTGTTGAAGGGCAATCCCATCCTTTTGACATGTACCACAACTGGCCAGTACCTTGTGCACACTGCAGTAAGTTTTTAGGTATCTTCTTTGCTAATTCCTAAAAGTATGTTCACATACACGATTGAGAGAAATAGAGATTGCGCCAATCGCGGTACCGCTAATCCGCGCTTTGTGATTTTGACAGAATCAGCTGTGTGCGTGACGTCATCTTGGTGCAATTGTTGATTGTGAGCATACCAAAAAACCAAATAACATTTTTAATATTANCGTCATCTTGGTGCAATTGTTGATTGTGAGCATACCAAAAAACCAAATAAAATTTTTAATATTAGTGTGTTAATATTTCTGCGTGGTTTTAAACAATTATTGAGACATTACAAAGCAAAATGAAGTGTGCCGTGGCAAAGTGTAATAGCGAAAACAAAAGGAAAGCGTGTGATATAAGTTTTTTTCGTTTGCTACGGCGGCAATTCTGGCGAAAAAGTGGAAGCAGTTCTGCCGGCGAGGAGATTCATTAAACACCAAATCGAGCTATGTGTGCATGAAGCACTTTACTAGTGAAGATATTGGAAATAATACACAGTTCGAAATGGGTAACATATTACATTTAATATTGTTTTTGTAAATGCCTTAGGTTTTACAAAACTTCGTCGTTTAAAACGTGGTGAGGTTCCTACCATTTACGAAGAAAATCTGGGGGACTCCCAGCGTGCGGAAAGAGCTCAGCACAGGGAAAACAAAAGAATTGTCAGCACGTTACTTGAGCAGAGTGAGACTGCCGTTGCCCCTGCAGGTAACAATTTGCATTTATATAATGTTTTGCATTATACTGTAGCTAAGTTTTCATAGCCGTTGAGAGTGATACTGTTGATGCAAATATATCTGATGAAAGTGTTAAGCCACACTCATGCATCCTCTCGGAAATGGTACAAAAGTCACCAAATAAAAGCTGTGGAGTCAACAGCTGTGGAGTTTATGGTGGTTGGCTACCGTCCACAAATATAAATGTGCACTTTGCATGGCTTTTTACAATGGCGAGTCCAAAAATTCACTTTGCTGCACACCTTCCTTTTGGTCTACATTAAATTGCAAACACTGTTAATACATCCATTTTTTTATGTGCTAAAAATCGTACTTACTTAAAGGGCTACATGTCCAAAATTATTGCTACGTGTTCCTAATTAATCAAACTTTGTATATTTATTGATTCCTGCAAAAGTGGGCCATGTAATATTAAAATTAACACATTTTTCTGCATTGTTTACATATTTTTATATGCGTTTTGGCATTTCTCTCTCGAAATTGCACCAAGATGACGTCACGCAAAAATTACGCTCAAAAATCCTCTCTCATTGGCGCAATCTTGTATTCTATCATTCTTGGTTCACATATAAAAATTATCTCAATCGAAGCTCGTTTTTCAATCACCCCGTTTACACAGGTNTGTCAGCACGTTACTTGAGCAGAGTGAGACTGCCGTTGCCCCTGCAGGTAACAATTTGCATTTATATAATGTTTTGCATTATACTGTAGCTAAGTTTTCATAGCCGTTGCGAGTGATACTGTTGATGCAAATATATCTGATGAAAGTGTTAAGCCACACTCATGCATCCTCTCGGAAATGGTACAAAAGTCACCAAATAAAAGCTGTGGAGTCAACAGCTGTGGAGTTTATGGTGGTTGGCTACCGTCCACAAATATAAATGTGCACTTTGCATGGCTTTTTACAATGGCGAGTCCAAAAATTCACTTTGCTGCACACCTTCCTTTTGGTCTACATTAAATTGCAAACACTGTTAATACATCCATTTTTTTATGTGCTAAAAATCGTACTTACTTAAAGGGCTACATGTCCAAAATTATTGCTACGTGTTCCTAATTAATCAAACTTTGTATATTTATTGATTCCTGCAAAAGTGGGCCATGTAATATTAAAATTAACACATTTTTCTGCATTGTTTACATATTTTTATATGCGTTTTGGCATTTCTCTCTCGAAATTGCACCAAGATGACGTCACGCAAAAATTACGCTCAAAAATCCTCTCTCATTGGCGCAATCTTGTATTCTATCATTCTTGGTTCACATATAAAAATTATCTCAATCGAAGCTCGTTTTTCAATCACCCCGTTTACACAGGTAAATCTCAGATTATTAACCGTCAAATTTGTTGTGCTTGTTATTCTCACATCTCAAGGAAAAGTTATGTTTCTTCTCCGTGCCGCCGTGACCACTTTTTTCTGCTATATTCTTCTTCTTCTTATTTGGCACTACAACCGTTTGTCGGTTTGGGCCGAGACCAAAAAGTTTCTCCAATTGCTTCTCTCCTGTGCGAATTTGCGCCAGTCGATTATCCCGAGCGCAGTCAGTTCCTTCTGCACTTGGTCCTTCCATTGCGTTCGTGGGCGCCCTTGATGTCGTTGTCCACCCATGTTTGCGGAGTCGCAGGATCTTTTCACCGGAGCGTCATCATCCATGCGTACAGCATGTATTTTTATGCGCTTTACTATGTCCATGTCGTTAAAAAGCTCATACAGCCGTCATTCCATCTTCTCCGATACCCGTCATCCACGAGAACAGGGTCATAGATCTTGCGTAGAATAGTCCTCTCGAAAGCTCCCAAAGCCTTCTCATCCTTGTTCGACATCGTCCAAGTTTCTGCGCCACATAAAACGACGGGCATGATGAGAGATTTGTAGAGCATAATTTTTGTTCGGCGAGAGAGGGCCCTGCTTTTCAATTGCCTACCGAGCCCAAAGTAGCATCTGTTGACAAGAGTTATTCTTCGCTCTATCTCCAGGGTGACGTTGTTGGTGGAGTTTATGCTGGATCCTAGGTAGACAAAGTCCTTCACTACTTCAAAGCTATATCTGCCAACAGTGACATGTGTCCCGAAACGCGTGGACTCTTTATATGTTGCCAGGAGGTACTTTGTCTTGCCCTCGTTCGTTGCTAGGCTGACCTCTTTAGCTGCTTTTTCTAACCTGGTCACGCTGCAGTCACGTCCCTTTGTTTCAGACCTACGACATCGATATCATCTGCATACGCCAGCAGCATCGTTCTTTTGCTATATATGGTGCCGCTGTGATTCAGATTGGCAGCTCTTATTACGCTTTCCAGCATCAGACTGAAAAAGTCGCATGAGAGGGAATCTCCTTGTCTAAAACCTCGTTTGGTCTCAAACGGCGCGGAGAGGTCCTTCCCAATTTGGACGGAGCTGAAGGTCGTGCTCAACGTCACTCTACATAGCCGTATAAGTTTTGCGGGGATCCCGAATTTGGACATGGCGTCGTACAGGCAGCTCCTCTTCGTGCTATCGTGTCGATTTGCTTATCTAGTGCCTTCTCCAGGATTTGACGTGCTGTGAAAATCTGGTCAATGGTGGACTTACCAGGTCTGAAGCCACACTAATAAGGTCCAATCAGCTGGTTCGTGAACGGCTTCTGTCTTTCACACAGTATCGTCGACAGGACCTTGTATGCAATATTATAAAGGCTTATTTCGCGATAATTGACGCAAACGGCGGGATCTCCCTTCTTGTGAATTGGGCAAAGTACACTGAGATTCCAGTCTTCGGGCATGTATTCATCTGACCAAGTTCTGCTTAAAAGCTGGTACATACGCCCCACCACCTCTTCGCCACCGGCTTTGAACTAGGGAAGGCAAAGTCGAGTTCGACTTTCGACCGAAATCGACTTTTTACTCCTAAAAGCCGACTTCTAGTGATCGAGTTTCAGTTTATAGAAGTCGATTGAAGTCGACTTTCCACTGTCTACTCTTGACGCTCAAACGTCTCTTAAATAAATTTTCTTCTATCAATGGCGCCGAGTGCTGTTTGGTTTTATTTAAAAAAATTGCCAATAAAACCAAAAAGAAATGTAAAAAGTGTGGTAGAGAACTAAATTTTAATAACAGTACTACAACATTGTCAAATCATTTAAGAGCGGTGCATCAAGTTAATATAAGAAAACAAATGCCTGCGAAATTAAAAAGAATAGGGCGTTCTTCTCCGTATGAAGATATTACTGTTAATCCTTTATCTCCACAAACTGCAGTTAATAATGAGCTAAGATATAGCTGTTTTTTTAATAATTTTGTAGAAGAAAGTCTTTCTTCATGAGTTTATGTATCTTACCAATAGTTATATCTTTTAAATAAATTTAAAATATTTGTAAGTTGCGATGGCTATTGAGGATACTTTTGAAGTGCAATGAAGATATATGTATATGGAACTGCTTCTCCTTCTACATCTTTGCCGATCACTTCTCATGGACCTATAGATAAATGCATTGATATTTATGATCGCTAAGGATGATATGCCATTGCGTACTCCCGAACGTACTGGTTTTCAACACTTTGTTAAAAACTTGTAACCGTTGTATCGAATTCCTTCTGAGTCGACTCTAACAAAAAGACTGGAATGTAAATATCACGAGCCCCGTGAACGGTTTTCTTTATTATTGTCCCAATCTCCGTCAATTTGTTTATGCGAGCACGATGAGGTCATATTTGGGAGTAACAACTCATTTTTTACGGTAAGGCATTTTTTAAATATAGTATTCCAGCACCATCTTAATTATTCTTAAAAATGTCAAGAAATACCAATTTTTTAATACTACCTCCAAATGTTTTATAGGTACAGAGGTGCAATCAATTGAACTTTGTGCGAAGCTTCCTACAAATAGGAAAACTATAGTTAACCTTCGATGCGCTTTTAAAGAAGTCTGCGAAGACTGGAGAATTAATTACGACTCTGTTGTGGCTTACAATTAACCGACGGTGGTTCTAATATAACTGGAGCTGCAAAAGACGAGTTTGGTACGTTAAAGCAGGGGTTCCCAAACTTTTTTCACCTCGTCACCCTTGTTGATCTAAAAAAATTTCGCGGCACCCCTACTTTTCAAATATCTACGAAAAAAAGAAAACACAATGCAAACTTTATGAGGACTGAAATTGTTTTGATGATTTCATTATTTCCTTTAAGTTTATTGGGAGCTTTGACAATTTTACCTTGAAATCATTTGACGCTGAAAGCTTGCTGGTGTATTTGTTTTTAAACGACATCACAGAAAGGATAAGGTTATCAATTCGTCGGAATATTTTTTATTTTTTTTTTCTATGTATGTTACCGCATAACTTTTGACCACGTTAACCGACTACTATAATTCTTTTTTAAAGGAAAGGTGTTAGCTGACAGGCGGTCTAATTTGGTTTAAATCCGATCATTGAATCATTAATAGATTAACGATAATCTTAAAATCTTAGATGGGAATTGAAATCGGTTTTGATGTTTTTTTTTGCTTAAAAATTACTTGTTTATGTAAGCATTTGTTAAAAATGCAGTCTCGCATAGAAATGTAAAAGTAAGGGCCTTATTATAAGTTGCATTCGACTGTGGTCGAAAGTGCTGATCGAACGAATTTTCATTTGGTATTATGACGCTCATTCGATGAAGAATAGCACTATTGTGAATTTCGCTCCGTTAGGTTGCTTACAATAGTATATTTTTCACCGCTGAGAAGTTTTGTTTACAAATCGAGCAAACTAAATAGTATGCTTATACATATGTATGTAAATTTGTGCAAATTAAAATGAAATAAAAAAGAAAGCGAGTTTAAAAAAATGTGATAAAAATGAGTACAACAAAGTTCTGGTTCAACGATTCGTCAGAGGATGAGAGCTTGGTAAACTGGCCAGGAGTAGAAAATGTTTAAGAGGGTTTAAGTGTAGTCTTTCGAATATAAAACTTCCGACTGTCTAAAGAGGCGTTTGTGAGTCAAATCTGTTTAAAATATTTCAAAACTATAAACAGCTTACGATTTCGTTCTCAGAGATCATGCCAACTGAGTATTGAGCTTTTCGTTCACAAGTAAAACCAGCCTTTCGAGCTTGTGTTTAAAGCAGAATATACACAAGCAAACTTGTCTGTACTACATGTCAAGTATGACATACCGTCGCATGATGGATAGGCGGGTGTGCACACCAAATTTTAGGAATGTATTAGAGGTTTACGCCGACAGGCTTTGCGGCGGCGGCGTGGTCAACTTCAAAAATATTCGGCGGCGGCGGCGACGCCAATTATTTTATTATTATAATTCTATTTATTTCATTATTAAATTAGTTTGAAATTTAAATATTGTTACTTCCTACTTAAATTAAAATGTTGAGTGTCTGCGCTGATTGATGGCCGAACAGAAGAAGGTCTGAGGTATATACATTAGACTGTCCCAAGAATATATGGAAAAAAACTTGTGTGCAAATTTTGATATGCATACCCTCTATATTTGAGCTTTTTAGCCTAAATAGCATATATATGAAATTTTATGGCCGTAGGCTAACGATAACCCGTGCCGAGTTTTAGTTGAAGATTTAGTTAATAACTTGAACTTAGACTGCCAAATCGTCCATGAAAACTTTGGAAATGCAATAAATTCGAAATGTTTCCCATATTTGAACGCATTTCTAGTAAATCTGCATCTTTAAATTTTTAATAGGACGACAGGATTTCTCCCAAGGACATCGAAAAAATTAATTAATCGAAAAGTATAGCGGCTTTTTAACGGTGTATTACAAGGCTGCAAAACGATATGTTTTCTAGTCGAATAATTTGTGTATGTCCTGAAG
>NW_016157301.1:368401-369843 GCF_001687245.7 Rhagoletis zephyria
TTTGCTTTTATGTGGCAAGCACAATAATCATACCGAGTTTGGTATATATTGGTAGAGTGGTTACTGAGATACATATATGTGATCATAAGTGGGCGGTGCCACACCCATTTTCCAAAATTTTACCATACACATATTTCTTGGTAACGAATTGTTGCAAGCATCAATTTTGAATAAATTAGCTTTAATATTTACTGATTTATAGAAGATTTTGTATTTCTCGAAATTACCGTTATATGGGATGTGGGCGTGGTTATTGTCCGATTTTTTAAATTTTCTGCCATTTAGTATGCTGTACCAAGGCCAACAACTGTTCCAAGTTTGGAAGAAATTGGTGCAGCGGTTACCAAGATATACACATGTAACCATAAGTGGGCGTGGCTACGCCCATTTTCCAAAAATTTATAATATTCTTATTTTTCGTCTGAAAATTATTGTAAATATCAATTTTGAGTGAATTATCTTCAGTATTTACTAAAATATCGCAGTTTTCGTATTTCTGGAAATTACCGTTATATTGTCAAGTGGGTTACATACGTGGTTACAGTCCGATTTCGCCCATTTTCAATGAAAACCTACCTTGGATTAATGGAAACCTACATACCAAATTTCGTTGAGATATCTCAATTTTTGCTCGAGTTATCGTGTACACGGACGGACGGACAGACGGACGGACAGACAGACATGGCTTAATCGACTTCTCTATTCATTCTGAGCATTTATGTATACATTTGTCTATATCTATCTCGATTCGTTTTGGCTGTTACAAACAACCGTTATGTGAACAAAATTAATATACCCTTGTGCACAAGTGCGCTTGGGTATAAAAAGTTTTTTATTAAATTTCTGGATCATGAAAAATGTTACAAAGGATATGTTGATTGCAGTCAGGATATAACCTTCCTGTGGTCTTGTACGCAACGCAACAAATATTGTTTTTGTTCCTCCTCAACTGTGATCAATCCGTGAAAGTCCTGCATTAATTTTGCTTTTTTAACAAATTCTTTTTCTCCTTTAAAAAAATGCATTTTATAATATTAAATAAACAAAATAAAGTGTTTTAGTGTTTGACATGTCCTCTCGGGTTGATTAAAGAATAAACGTGGAAGTATTAATTAGAAAATTTGAAAAATATCCTTTGAAATTTNCTCCTTTAAAAAAATGCATTTCATAATATTAAATAAACAAAATAAAGTGTTTTAGTGTTTGACATGTCCTCTCGGGTTGATTAAAGAATAAACGTGGAAGTATTAATTAGAAAATTTGAAAAATATCCTTTGAAATTTTTATCCTTTAGTATCCTAATAATTATTAACCCTAGAACACACACCCAGAAAATACCACGTAAACACACACCCGGGATACGTTTGTACCCGGGACCTTATTTTGCGGTTTTTTTAATGCTTATTCAACCGATTTCTATGATTTTTTTTTGAAATGTATAT
>NW_016157301.1:370255-374646 GCF_001687245.7 Rhagoletis zephyria
GACTGGTGCGAACCATAGCAATGGAGAACATGTTCGAGATTTATGGAGCGTCAAAAACTATCCTTTATATCGCGCCACAATGGGAGTCAACCGTTTCTGTTCGATATTGCGGTTCCTAAGATTTGACGATAAAAACACTCCTGCAACACGCTTACTAACTGATAAAACAGCACCGATCAGTGAGTTGTGGACGATGATGAACAATAATCTTGCTGCACATTACAAGCCCAGCTCATGCTTGACGATTGATGAACAATTATTTCCTTACCGTGGACGCACACGGTTTACGCAGTACATACCGTCAAAACCTGCTAAATATGGTATCAAGGTTTGGTGGATTTGCGATGCCACAAATGCATATCCACTGCATGGACAAATATATACTGGCCAAGCAGAAACTGGTAGGGAAACGAACCAAGGCGAACGAGTGGTGAAGGATTTGTCTGCCAAATACCAAGGAAGTGGCCGAAACATTACAATGGACAATTTGTTTACGACCTTGCCAGTTGCAGAACTGCTTCTCACCTGGAAACTCACGATCGTTGGAACTTTGCGCAAAAACAAATCATATATTCCTCAAGAAATGAAGCAGAACAAAAACAGGACAATTGGTTCAACGACATTTGGCTTCAAAAATAATGTGACAATGTGCTCTTATGTTCCCAAAAAAAATAAAGCAGTAATTTTGCTTTCGACCATGCATAATGATGCTGAAATAGCTGACAGTGGGAAACCTGAAATAATTGAATATTATAATCGTACCAAAGGTGGTGTTGATCGAATGGACCAAATGTTTGCGGAATATCCAACACAAAGACAAACAAAACGATGGCCACTAGCGATGTTCTTCAACATGTTGGACATTACAGCTCTTGCAGCCTACATTGTCTACGATTTGAATAACCCTATGTTGCCTTGGAGGACAAACAACAAGCGTAAGCAGATCCTGCGCAGCTTGGCTGAAGCATTGTGTATGCCCATTATTGAAGCCAGAGCCATAAGTCGTCAAGTGACGCGAAATTTTTCGACTAAAATTGCTATTGAAGCATATTTCAACCGACCGGTGGAATCAATGGTGTCAACAGCAGCATCAACATCTGCCGCAGCGCGTACGCCAAAACCTGTGTCCGGATCTTGCTATTTATGTTACGCACAAGAGGAAAAACGCCGTAGAAAAACCAGAAAGCTGTGCGACAAATGTAAGAAGCCAATGTGTCTTGAACATTCGGTCACATCAACAAATTGCTCTATTTGCCATGATTTTCCTTAGATATAAGATGCATTTTTATAATAAAAGTCAATAATATAATGTGTGAAATGAATATTTTTAATTTTTCAAATAAAAAAATAATATAAAAAATGTTTTTTTTTTTATTATTATGAGGATTTTTACTATTGGGGTACAAACGTATCCCGGGTGTGTGTTTACGTATATAATGTGTTTGGAAGGCTGTAGCTCCTGAACCAATGGTCCGATCTGGTTCAAATTTTGAATTTGAACTCAAAACTAAATAATCTTCCTAGCGGTATAGAGGTATAGCGGTTCAAAAGTTACAACACTTCAAAGTTGAAAGTGGATACATTTGTACCCGGGTGTGTGTTCTAGGGTTAACAAGATTTAAATTAAACTAAGATTCTTCAAAACTCATTCAAAATTAAAAATCTTGAAGGATAATATTTTTAAAGGACATTTTTGACATCTCCGTCAATTTGTTTAACTGCGGATATTGGGACCCATGCGAGCACGATGAGGTCATATTTGGGAGTAACAACTCATTTTTTACGGTAAGGCATTTTTTAAATATAGTATTCCAGCACCATCTTAATTATTCTTAAAAATGTCAAGAAATACCAATTTTTTAATACTACCTCCAGATGTTTTATAGGTACAGAGGTGCAATCAATTGAACTTTGCGCGAAGCTTCCTACAAATAGGAAAACTATAGCTAACCTTCGATGCGCTTTTAAAGAAGTCTGCGAAGACTGTAGAATTAATTACGACTCTGTTGTGGCTTACAATTAACCGACGGTGGTTCTAATATAACTGGAGCTGCAAAAGACGAGTTTGGTACATTAAAGCAGGGGTTCCCAAACTTTTTTCACCTCGTCACCCTTGTTGTGCTAAAAAAATTTCGCGGCACCCCTACTTTTCAAATATCTACGAAAACAAGAAAACACAATGCAAACTTTATGTGGACTGAAATTGTTTTGATGATTTCATTATTTCCTTTAAGTTTATTGGGAGCTTTGACAATTTTACCTTGAAATCATTTGACGCTGAAAGCTTGCTGGTGTATTTGTTTTTAAACGACATCACAGAAAGGATAAGGTTATCAATTCGTCGGAATATTTTTTTATTTTTTTTTTCTATGTATGTTACCGCATAACTTTTGACCACGTTAACCGACTACTATAATTCTTTTTTAAAGGAAAGGTGTTAGCTGACAGGTGGTCTAATTTGGTTTAAATCCGATCATTGAATCATTAATAGATTAACGATAATCTTAAATTCTTAGATGGGAATTGAAATCGGTTCTGTTGTTTTTTTTTTTTGCTTAAAAATTACTTGTTTATGTAAGCATTTGTTGAAAATGCAGTCTCGCATAGAAATGTAAAAGTAAGGCCCTTATTATAAGTTGCATTCGAGTGTGGTCGAAAGTGCTGATCGAACGAATTTTCATTTGGTATTATGACGCTCATTCGATGAAGAATAGAGCTATTGTGAATTTCGCTCCGTTAGGTTGTTTACAATAGTATATTTTTCACCGCTGAGAAGTTTTGTTTACAAATCGAGCAAACTAAATAGTATGCTTATACATATGTATGTAAATTTCTGCAAATTAAAATGAAATAAAAAAGAAAGCGAGTTTATAAAAATGTGATAAAAATTAGTACAACAAAGTTCTGGTTCAACGATTCGTCAGAGGATGAGAGCTTGGTAAACTGGCCAGGAGTAGAAAATGTTTAAGAGGGTTTAAGTGTAGTCTTTCGAATATATTTTGACATAAAATATATTTAAGAAATTTGTCTACATATTTATTAAAAACTTCCGACTGTCTAAAGAGGCGTTTGTGAGTCAAATCAGTTTAAAATATTTTAAAACTATCAACAGCTTACGATTTCGTTCTCAGAGATCATGCCAACTGAGTATTGAGCTTTTCGTTCACAAGTAAAACCAACCTTTCGAGCTTGTGTTTAAAGCAGAATATACACAAGCAAACTTGTCTGTACTACATGTCAAGTATGACATACCGTCGCATGATGGATAGGCGGGTGTGCACACCAAATTTTAGGAATGTATTAGAGGTTTACGCCGACAGGCTTTGCGGCGGCGGCGTGGTCAACTTCAAAAATATTCGGCGGCGGCGGCGACGCCGGCGCGTCTGGAAACGCCGGCACTACTGCTCATAAGGTAGATTTCAAAGAGCCATGAGGCTAGTAATCTTATCATTTCAACTCGTCAGCGTTAGGCATTCGCCATGCCAATTATTCTATTATTATAATTCTATTTATTTCATTATTGAATTAGTTTGAAATTTAAATATTGTTACTTCCTACTTAAATTAAAATGTTGAGTGTCTGGCGCAGATTGATGGCCGAACAGAAAAAGGTCTGAGGTATATACATTAGACTGTCCCAAGAATATATAGAAAAAAACTTGTGTGCAAATTTTGATATGCATACCCTCTATATTTGTGCTTTTTAGCCTAAATAGCATATATATGAAGTTTTATGGACGTAGGCTAACGATAACCCGTGCCGAGTTTTAGTTGAAGATTTAGTTAATAACTTGAACTTAGACTGCCAAATCGTCCATGAAAACTTTGGAAATGCAATAAATTCGAAATGTTTCCCATATTTGAACGCATTTCTAGTAAATCTGCATCTTTAAATTTTTAATAGGACGACAGGATTTCTCCCAAGGACATCGAAAAAAATAATTAATCGAAAAGTATAGCGGCTTTTTAACGGTGTATTACAAGGCTGCAAAACGATATGTTTTCTAGTCGAATAATTTGTGTATGTCCTGAAGAATTGCAATTGTAGAACATTTTTTTAATAGGTGTGACAGGGCGTATGATGAACATTAAATTATTAAATTCAACTTGTATTACAAATTTTTTTCTTCATTTAGAAAAATACCTTTCATAATATTAAATAATCAAAATAAATCGTTTTAGTCTTTGACATGTCCTCTCGGGTTGATATAATGGTTGTACTTCCGTATGACATAAAAAAAATTTAACTAAACATAATTTCCATATCGTACTGATTTACAACAGTTGAACAGCCTGAAGGGACATATAAGATAAGAAAGCATATGATTTGGTTCATTTAATAAGGCATTTTTTTAAGAAAAAGGAATGTAGTAGAAAAGTTGAATTTAATAA
>NW_016157301.1:374671-385548 GCF_001687245.7 Rhagoletis zephyria
TATATGTGATCATAAGTGGGCGGTGCCACAGCCCATTTTCCAAAATTTTACCATACAACGTATTTCTTGGTAAAGAATTGTTGCAAGCATCAATTTTGAATAAATTAGCTTTAATATTTACTGATTTATAGAAGATTTTGTATTTCTCGAAATTACCGTTATATGGGATGTGGGCGTGGTTATTGTCCGATTTTTTAAATTTTCGTGCCATTTAGTATGCTGTACCAAGGCCAACAACTGTGCCAAGTTTGGAAGAAATTGGTGCAGCGGTTACCAAGATATACACATGTAACCATAAGTGGGCGTGGCTACGCCCATTTTTCAAAAATTTATAATTTTCTTATTTTTCGTTTCAAAATTATTATAAATATCAATTTTGAGTGAATAATCTTCAGTAGTTACTAAAATATCGCAGTTTTCGTATTTCTGAAAATTACCGTTATATGGAAGGTAGGCGTGCTTATTGTCCGATTTTGCCCATTTTCAATACCATCCGTCCTACGCCCGAAAGAAGTACCAAGTTTTGTTAAGATATCTTAATTTTTACTCGAGTTATCGTGTGCACAGACGGACGGACAGACAGACAGACATGGCTTAATCGACTTCTCTATTTATTCTGAGCATTTAGGTATACATTTGTCTATATCTATCTCGATTCGTTTTGGTTGTTACAAACAACCGTTATGTGAACAAAATGAATATACCCTTGTGCACAAGTGCGCTTGGGTATAAAAAGTTGTTTATTAAATTTCTGGATCATGAAAAATGTTACAAAGGATATGTTCTTTTTAATGTTTGCTGATTGCAGTCAGGATATAACCTTCCTGTGGTCTTGTACGCAACGCAACAAATATTGTTTTTGTTCCTCCTCAACTGTGATCAATCCGTGAAAGTCCTGCATTAATTTTGCTTTTTTAACAAATTCTTTTCCTCCTTTAAAAAAATGCATTTCATAATATTAAATAAACAAAATAAAGTGTTTTAGTGTTTGACATGTCCTCTCGGGTTGATTAAAGAATAAACGTGGAAGTATTAATTAGAAAATTTGAAAAATATCCTTCTAAATTTGTATCCTTTAGTATCCTTATATATATTAATAAGATTTAAATTAAACTAAGATTCTTCAAAACTCATTCAAAATTAAAAATCTTGAAGGATAATATTTTTAAAGGACATTTTTGACATGTTCCAGAAGGATAATTGAAAACAATAGTTATAGTTAATCTTGCTTCGAATTCTTCTTTCATTTGATACCCATATCTCCATATTTTGTGTAAACTTTTGTAAATATATTATAATTTATGGTCCTTTGGAAAAAATGCTGACTACCAGGTAAAAAACCAAAAACGCAGATTTACTAAATATTATGTCCTAATACTGTAGGGAGTATAGTAATACCGTCTTATAAAGAAGTAAAATGAGTAAATTAGCAAAACACGCGAACTGCAACAAGCTTATTCTGATAACTTTGACTGCAAGTCGGCAGGGTTGCCGTGGTTAGAATTGCATAAAATTTTATTCGGATATTTTTTAAGATAACACCAATGAAATGAGGAGGTATGCGTCAAAAAAAAAACAATGTTGGTTTTTTGGGACAGTCTAATATACATACATACAAACACGGATCTCCATGTTCTCTGCAGATCCGTATGTACTATTTAAATTTAAAGAAATAAAAAAACTTTAAAAGTTTAGTTATTGGGGTAATTTATGTCGCTCTCAATAAATTTTTGCAATAATCTTATCAATCGTTATGTTAAATTACGGAGTTCTTATGATTTTTTGCGGATTACATATTGAAAACAAGGTTGGTCTACCTTTTTGCCGAAAGTTTAACCCATCAACTCGAACCAGAACGTCCCTTTTTGACCCACTGTTGAAAAAATTACTTATAGATGGTTAAAATTTCTACTAAAATATGAAGCGCAAAATTTTTCTAAGGAGAACCGAATGTAATGAAAAATAATACTAAAGTTTACCATAAAGAGGGAACTTTAACCCTGTGTAGAAAACATTGCGATGCGAGGGAGCAAAACCTTCCTGGGGTTTGACCACCACTAAGGAATGCTAACGTAATTTTCACACAGCCACCTAGTACTTGTATACGTATGTGGGACCCCAGAATAAAATAACTTACAAAGGTAAATATTAGCAAAAAATGTGTTTGTTTAAAATATTAAAAAAATACATAGAAAAATCAACTTGTCTTTGTTTTATCTCCAATAATTGAGGAGTTAGATGCAAAGAGGCCGCTTTTGATGTGTTATAACTTTCTTGTTGTTGTAGTAGGTGTATAAAAAGTAGTATTGTTGTAGTATTGAAAAGAATTGTCTTCTGCGGAAAAAAACCGTTAGATTACCAGTATTCGACCCTAATTTAACTGTAATAAACGCTTTCGTCGAAAAATATGTTACCTATGTTTTTTCTGAGTTACGCTATTTTTGGAAAAATAAAGGAGATCATATTCTTGTCCAGTGGACCAAATTATGCAAAAAAAAACTAATTTAAAAATATAATTTTCATTTCGTAAAATTGTGTTTTATACAAGTAGTATTTAGTTCCTTCAAACGATGTATTCAATGTACATACATCATGAAAATTTTGTACAAAATTCCTTAGGCGCCGAACACCGCCGCCGCCGCGCCGATATTTTCGTAACTCGGCGGCGGCGCGTGAGGAATGACAAAAAACGGCGGCGGCGGCGGCGTGGCTCGGCGGCGTATACCTCTTGTATGTATACATGTATGATGAAAATTTAAAATTTTCAATTTCTCTGCTTGTTGCGACAGGTCTGAACGTTTATAGTACGCAATGCAGACAGAACGTCATATTTGTATAGAAAATTATAAACCCAGCAAACATTTGGATTCACAAATATGTCACTTAATATAATTTTTTAAAACTAGTTTCGCATTATAACTTTATTAAAGACTATTTCATGCAAAAAAAGTAAAGCAAGAAATCTTTAACATAGGAGCCCATGCAAAACCGTGTAAACGACTTATGTATGTATAAGGATAAATCATTAAAATAACAAATTCTAATAGTTTTAATTTTTTATTAGTACTTTGATTTAAATGCATATTTAATAAAGATACGAACACACACATATATGTATGACGGAAGCTTTGGGGAAACTTTCATTTGCGGCCTGTCGTTGTATGCACGGTGGGCGGAGCTGTAGGGGTGTGGCACCTCCCATACCCCATTTTAGAGAGGGCATAAACCGCCCTTATGGGTCCCTAGGGAGCCCTGTTCTTTAAGGCCAATTTTGGCATGCGTTTTCGCTTTTTTTTTTGAGTAGATAAAGGCACTCACTTGAGCCTTTACGTGTTGCCAGAGAAGAGTGGGCCCGCCAATCATAAGGGCTGCACTTAGGGATTATAACCGTTACTAAGTAGAATTCTCCTTTCTGAGTTGCTGGAGAAGAGGGGCGAATGCCTCTCTTCTTTTGTCAAATATAATCCATGTGCTACGTGTACATGTGATAAATAACAATTTTGGCCAGCCCTTATAAGTGAAATAAAAGAGGCCATATAGATTTATAATCTGCAATTGTGGATATTTCTATATTATTAATAAAAGTACTTTTAAACAAAAGTGAGATCCTTTGGCAACGTGTGCAAGTGATAAACATAATCTTCGGCCCACCCATCCCGACGTTATAAGGAAAGCCAATCCGAAACTTTTTCAGATTGTTTATTGGAACAAATGGTGGTAGTATATTCGGCAAAAAAACCTTTAAATATGGCTCCATAATGAGCCATATGTGAGGATACCAAAAGACCGCCATGACTAATTTGCGGTTCTGAATGTTTGCTGGGAAGAAATAGATCCGTATTCCGTGATTTTCGCTCACTTCAACGATTACGACGAAATGGAGTTTGAACAACGTGTCGCATAGGTGTATACCGAAATGACATGCGAACAAGTATGCTTATAAGTCTGATTGTGTATATTCTGCTAAATATTCGCGACGTTGGAACTGCATGAAATTAATAAAAAAAATTTAAAATTAGGGTCTAGCCGCGACAAAGTAAAAAACGAATGCAAAAGCATAAATTTTTCACAATTTTCTAACACTTCGCCGATGGTATACGTCAAAAGCAAAATTCTGTTCGACATAAAATTCGATACTCAGCGAAAATTTCGACACGGTTCCATAGCTCATAATTTCACTTTCGATGTTCGATCTTCGATAACCAGCGAAGATCGAAAATCGAATGCAATTCATAATAAGGGCCTAAAAGTCACTAGTATTTTTAATTCAATCTTGCCAACAGCAGTGTTTCCTGCATACACTTGCATCCAGAACTCTCTTGGCTCCCTTCGTAGTATTTAATAATCAAAGTGCTGTCTTCACTGATGTCCAGAAGGTTTTCAAAAGCTTAATTGGTCATCTCAGTAGATTTACTTTTCGGGCCACATGAAAACGGGTTTATTATCCAGCTGAAGCCATCCTCAGAGTCAATGTTGGAAAAAAAAATTCGACAATGATTTTTTCTAAACCTTCTAAGTTAACGCAGGTAATGCGCANAGATTTACTTTTCGGGCCACATGAAAACGGGTTTATTATCCAGCTGAAGCCATCCTCAGAGTCAATGTTGGCAAAATATTCGACAATGATTTTTTCTAAACCTTCTAAGTTAACGCAGGTAATGCGCATTGACGCTAAGAAAATAATTTTTACAGCCAATTTCACGAAAGCAATTTAAGTCACAAATGATTTTAATTCTTTGAATTTAATATGGAAATTGCTAGTGAAACCGGCTGTTATCAATTTTCTTAGCGTTAACTTCGAATTACTTTCTTTATTTATGGGCTTTTTATGCAAATTGATGGAAATTCTAAAATATACATGCCCCCAATAAAATAATGTCGACGTGCTAGAAAAAACCAGAGACGTATTTTAATTTCGCAGGCCCCTGTTATCTTCGCAGCGTCATCCAATACGGGTTTTAAATCTAGTGGCGGCATCTTCCTAGTCGCCAGGGAATACCGAAGGATCATACAGTGACTTCTCGTGGCGTTTTCTGCCTCTTGCTTCATCCTAGACATCGCTCCTTTCGTTTTTCCCAACCACCTCAAATATCCGCACACTTGCTCCATTTCAAACCATTGTTCTGTACAAATTTGTCGATAGTCTCAAGTACTTCGTTCTTCTTCGATTTGCATTGCGCATGAGTAATATATACACGTGCGCGAAGCTGCTGCGTTTGTTACGAGAACAGGTCAACCAGCAAAAAATCCGAAAACGGGAAGAAAGGTGGATGAAACGCGTATTAGTCCGACAAAAGTACCGAAAGTCGTTGTGAAAAGGGTACGTTTTCGGCTANGAAAACGGGAAGAAAGGTGGATGAAACGCGTATTAGTCCGACAAAAGTACCGAAAGTCGTTGTGAAAAGGGTACGATTTCGGCTATTTTTCTGATTCATTTTTACGTGGACAAAACGTACTGGGGAACTACGCTCAAGAGCGAAATATCCCTTTGCTGCAAGCTATTTGTGTTTTGTATGGGATTTGACGAGCCGCTGAAGGTAATTTTAATAGAAATCAAAAACTTTGATTTTCCGCCATGTTGAAGTTTGATCAAACCGCTTGCGTTGTATATGGAAAGTCTAAAGAATTTGTCCGCACCACTAGTATACTCTAGTCACTAGCGGCACCCCAGGGTGCCGCGTCACCCTCTTTGGGAAGGCCTGCATTAAAGCATATCAGCTGCCTTGCTCATAAGATTAACAATATTGGTCAAGTTTGTATTGCCCTTCATGAGCGTAAGTTGCCCTCAGAGGAAGAAGATTACAGTGAAGTTCCCGACAACGAGGAGGACTTACACGATGAAAATAGTGATCAACAGTTAGACGATTTAATAGCTCAAATTTGGAAAGGGTTATTTTATTATCAGAGTTTGTAGCCGTCGTTTTAATGAAGCTTCTGCGAGATAGAAACGCAAAAAATAAACATCCAAGTATGCTGACTGCTGATGAACTAGAAATTATGCAACAAGTAAGAGACCTGTTAAAACCACTTTGGCAGGTTACAGCAGTGTTGCCAGGTCTTCGGCATGAGAAAACGTCCCTTTTGGTCTGAAGAAACATCATTTCCTACCAAAAAAACGTCGTTTTCAATTGGATGTACAAAAATTGTTATTATTAAGCTTTTATTGTATACAAAGGTACATATCGAGCCCTAACCGCCAAAATAACGTAAGCGACATTTTTTCAACATTTTCTTTTTGATGCAGAAATATTCCTAGAGCATTTAGAAGCATTTCTGCATCAAAAAGAAAATTTTGTCGCTTACGTTATTTTGGCAGTTAGGGCTCGATATGTACGTAATGTACATATATTAAAATGTCATTTCGACAGAGCACATTTAAAATTCATTGTAAACTGTTCGTTAATATAAAAATCATTTTATACATACACTTGTGATCAGCTTATTAAGTCATCAATATTTTGATCGATTTTGGCTGTTTCTCTTTCGTTTATTTAATGTTTATTATTTTTCCATAAAAGCCAAGCCCATTAACTAACAAAATATAAATCCACAAAAATTGTGCAAAAATTATAAACAATCTGCAAACTTTCAGCTAGATTTTCAACTTTTTATTTAGAGTTTTTAGAATTTTTTTTGAGTATGCAGTTTGATAGCCAATTAAATTTCAGGACAATGATGTGCAATTTTAAAGGGGCTAAATAATCGCTTTGATTTTTAATAATTTTTTTTCTTGTAGACATTTGGTTAGGGGCTCGGTTGACGAAAATGCTAAATTACGTTCTGCTAAGAAGGAGCATAGCAATAGGTCCATTCAATATCAAAAAATTGTTACGAATTGTTGCTAGTACTTGCAAGTTTTTACTGGGAATACATTCAATAACCCAAAATATTTGCAAGAGGGAGCGAATTCGAGAGAGTAACAAACCGAGAGAGTAACAAACCGAAAGAGCTGCAAAGTCTTGCAAGTAAAAATTTTACTAGCAGGAATTTGTAGGAGTTAAAAAGTAAGGTTATGTTTCAAATTCAAATGTAAACAAACTGTTTAAGAGGATGATTTAATGAAACATAATTAGTGAAATGAAAATATGGATGAAAAATTTAAATCTATTGTATATTTTTTTATTTTTATGATGATGGGAACTATTCCCAATTAAAAAGAAAATCGCGCGCCAAAACTTAACCGTCAGAAGGTGTCAAAATGGCTTAAGTTGCAAGTTTTTACTAGTTTTGCGTTCAATAACGTTTTTTGAAAATTTTCTCTTGCTCTCAATTTAACTCTATATTTTTCTTTTACGATTTCGCTGCAAGTACTTACTGGAAAAGTTATTGAATGGACGTAATATTTCAGTCTTTTTTGTGTTCATTACATTTTCAATGAAGTCTTAAAAAAGTGGCCTACTTTTTTCTGACGTTTTATGCTGCACAGCTTTTTTGATGCTTTTGCGAGCGTGCCTGCTGCAATAGATCGGCTCTTCCTGAATTGGCTTTTAATGTGCAATTGCACCCATTACAGCAAGCCTCGTAACCTCAAGTGTTTACACAACCAGCCTTTGAACACGGGATCCTTAGTCCAAGAATCCAGAAAAAAACTTTTGAAGCAGCTGCAGCAAAACACAAAGATTGTAAAGATTTATTAAGAAAATAATTCAAAATCTGTTCTACTTACAAGATTTAGTAACAAAGAAAAATTACTGGGAAGTTAAAAAACGTCATTTTTTACACAAAAAACGTCCAAACGTCAACAGGGTACAAAAAACGTCCAAATGACGTTAAAAACGTCAACCTGGCAACGCTGGGTTACAGTAGAAATTTCATCTGAAAAAATCGTAACGTTGAGTGAATGTATTCCCCTAATTAATGCAATTAAAACCGTAAGAACCCACAAATGATTTAAATTTGAATGACAATATAATACAAGTAATTTTTAAGCAAAAAAACCGACTTCAATTCTCATATATGAATATATATATATATATATTTCATGATCCAATGATCGGATCTAAACCAGTATGGGAGCACCTCTGAGACACTACCTTTCCGAAGCAAAAAGAATAATCGAAATAGGTTGACGTGGTCCAAAGTTATGCGGTAACATACATAAAAAATAAAAAAAAGATATTCCGACGAACTGATAACCTCCTCCTTTTTTGGAAGTCGGTGAAAAATATAGATAACAGTATAAAATATAATGTGTTATGTATAAACATTGCTTTCAAAAAATTAATGGAACCGCGACGGCAACTAGAGAGGGATTTAATTTTAAGCAAAAATTGGTATCTTTAATCGAAGCTAAATTTTCGAGTATTGAGCTTATGAGAGTGTACGCAGCTTCAACTCTACTTGATCCGAGATTTAAAAAGGAAGTATTCTCCGACATGGTTGCTGTAGCAAGAGCAATAACATACATCAGTAAGTACTATTTTTATTTAACAATTACTTTATTTTAAAGAAAGGGTATGTTAAAAGAAATTATAATTTTATAATTTTTTGTTTAAATAACACTAACATGTCGAGCCCTAACCGCCAAAATAACGTAAGCGACATTTTTTTCAAAATTTTATTTTTGATGCAGAAATATTCCTCGGGCATCTAGATGTATTTCTGCATCGAAAAGAAAATTTTGAAAAAAAATGGCGCTTACGTTATTTTGGCGGTTAGAGCTCGATATGTGTAAGCGTCAATCTATTATTATTATTTTTTTACTTCGAAAACACATTTAGCGTTTTCGAAAAATCTTTTAATTTCAAAACCTTTAAGGTTTTTTGTTAAAAGATATCGGTTTAATTTACTACTGAGTGTGGCCAGATGGAGTTTACCTTATGGAATTTCGTCAAGTTACGGATTTTTGAAAAACGTATATCATTTTATAGTACTTACAGTGACTCATACAAGTGTTCAGGTGTTGATTTTTTATATTCCCGCGGTTTTTCAAGCAAATTTTTTGAAGTGAAACTTCTTAGGCGGCGGTATCGCAAAAATGGAGAGTGAAATTTTTAAAACTGAAAACGTTACATGAGTGAGAAGGAAGATATAGGTAGTATAGGGAAGGGGAAAAAAGAAATAAAGCGACGCATGACGCGATGTAGATATATATGTTTGAATGCACGTATGTATGTATACATATATATATCTATACATATTATTGTATGTATGTATGAACGAACTCATCGCGCATTTCAGCCCTGCCGCTACCAAGCAATATCTGTATAAATGATGCATGCGTGCTTCGCGTAACTATGTACATCCATTCGTACATATGTACATATGTTTGTATGGATATATTTATGATGAAGCAAAAGGGCTTCGTTGGTGTACTGATGGGCATACTATGTACGTACTTATGGACAGCAATGTTTTCATGTATGTACATATGTTTGTATGGATATATTTATGATGAAGCAAAAGGGCTTCGTTGGTGTACTGATGGGCATACTATGTACGTACTTATGGACAGCAATGTTTTCATGTATGTACATATGTTTGTATGGATATATTTATGATGAAGCAAAAGGGCTTCGTTGGTGTACTGATGGGCATACTATGTACGTACTTATGGACAGCAATGTTTTCATGTATGTACATATGTTTGTATGGATATATTTATGATGAAGCAAAAGGGCTTCGTTGGTGTACTGATGGGCATACTATGTACGTACTTATGGACAGCAATGTTTTCATGTATGTACATATGTTTGAATGGTTGTATATATATTTGTATGTATGTACTAAACTCCTGCGCAATTCCATTTAAACGGCCTAACAAGACATCCGATCGCCGCGTAAATAATTTCCCTCCTTTACTCTCATCGTTCGGGTCAAGTGTGAGTAAGCATAAACCAGTTTCTGCAAGCGTACGTAAACTACCGATCAATAGCAAGGCGCGTAGAGTATTTACTTTGCCTTCCGCAACTACTGCGAGTAAAAGGTATTTGACAGTAGAGTACTCTACTGGTAGTACTTGAGTATTTTCGAAGAAAACATACATTTGTGGTATCTGAATAAAACTAAGGACAGGAATGTAGTGGAGCGATGAAGAGAGCGACGAGCAAAACGTACTTTCAACTAAAATGCTGATATACATACCTAAGTACATATGTATGTATGTGCATAGATACATATGTGCATAGATACGTATGTGCATAGATACATACTAAACTCCTGCGCAATTCCATTTAAACGGCCTAACAAGACATCCGATCGCCGCGCAAATACTTTCCCTCCTTTACTCTCATCGTTCGGGTCAAGTGTGAGTAAGCATAAACCAGTTTCTGCAAGCGTACGTAAACTACCGATCAATAGCAAGACGCGTAGAGTATTTACTTTGCCTTCCGCAACTACTGCGAGTAAAAGGTATTTGACAGTAGAGTACTCTACTGGTGGTACCTGAGTATTTTCGAAGAAAACATACCTTTGTTGTATCTGAATAAAACTAAGGACAGGAATGTAGTGGAGCGATGAAGAGAGCGACGAGCAAAACGTACTTTCAACTAAAATGCTGATATACATACATAAGTACATATGTATGTTTTTTTTTTTAACGGACGTTGGGATAGGGAAACTATCCATCAAGTGGCCCGTGCGAAACTCTCCAAAAGCCAGTACATATGTATGTATGCGCAGAGATACGTATGTGCATAGATACATATGTGCATAGATACATATGTGCATAGATACGTACATATGCCCATAGATACTTTGTATGCGCTAAACTTGAAAATTTGTATGTGTATAGTTGCTATATACCACCGAGCACTCCCCTTGCGGCGTTCGAGGATATTGTCAACAAACTCTGCCTGGATGACAGAGGGAGAAGTAGTGTAATTATAGCTGCCGACTTCAACGCATGGGCGCAAGAATGGGGTTGTCCTAGAACAAGC
>NW_016157302.1:0-3384 GCF_001687245.7 Rhagoletis zephyria
TATGCCGTCGGAACTTTTACAACTGCGAAAGATATTTTTTAACATCGAACGATAACTAATGTATAAAATTGCTTTAACAAAAATATCAAACCATTTCTGAGTTTTTTGTAACTATCATTTGAACTCTATTTTACCCTTGTGTACTCAAAGATGAATTTTAGCCAAAACACGTAATCTTCACGAACGATGTTTTTGCGTTGTAAAATATAAATTATACGCTTTCGTTTTCAATAAAAATGAGGTTTATATAATCTTCATAGAAATCTTAAAACATATTTAAAGTTGTGACTGGTGGGACATCTCCTTGTGACTGGTGTAAAGTAATTATGCATGAAATAAACAAAAATTACAACTTCTTTTGATTTTCTTAATATTTTAATTAGGACATATTTTAATTTATGTCGTTTTCCTCTTTTAAATGGAATAACCCCTCTGTTTTTTTAAAACTTGCAAGTATGTAATCACATTATTTCAATAAATAGAACACAAGAAAATATTTTATTTTTATATTTGCCACTCCGAGTTTAGTTTTGGAACTCACTGGCGATGCAAATTTTCTTCGTTAGATTTAATCTTCACATTTTTTGATGAGCTTTGAGAATGTGTTAGAAATGAGCATCAGATGGTCCACCGAAACCAGTAAAGTTTTGAAAGGGGTCTACGGGAAAAATAAGTTTGGGAACCTCTGGTATACTATGTAATATACCTCTGCAATTTTATAAGATAAACTAAAAATGTATACATCGTTTTAAGCTGTAATTACTTAAGAAGTAAACGTCTTGGCTGTTAACCGGTCTATAGTTTTATCAATATTTAATCTCAAATTGGTTCTCTCATACAAACTTTCAATGTACACTTAGAAGACACAAACGTAAAGACAAAGTAATAAAGTATAAATTTAAGTATAAATTTCATTATTAGTTTACCGTTGAATCCATTTTCGCTCATTGTCGACTACAGCCGGGTTTTTACCCTTCTTAAACGGAATTACTTTGAATTTAGCGAGAATAACTTGAAACAGAACCGGATAATCCACATATTCAGATTTTTAATTATGAAAATTTATGGTTTTATATATAGTATATACATAGGAAAAAACTTGAAAGTTGAAATTATCGAGATAGCATTTGCTGGTATTATTTTTGAATATATAGGAAAAAATTTGGAATTTAGGGGGGAGGTGGGAGGCTTGGGCCCCCTGCCCCTATCTGGCTACGCCCATGTATCATTCTCTTCTCATGGAGAAAATTAAAATTTTTTAATGCGAATCTTAACTAAAGATACTTAAAAAGATATAAAATATTCTGAAGTAAAATCAATTATTTTGTACATACATAAGTTCATTTTCAATGATATAAAAGTTCTATTCCGTCAAACTTAGTGAAATATTTATTGAGTTTTCTTGAGTGTTTTTACTCCTTTGCGGACCTTTGTACAATATATTGCACAAATTTGAGGTAGCCCTAATACCTACCCAAAACAACTTTTGAATTTTTTTCTTGCTTTTGGTATTATGAGGTTCTATGAACCTTGTATTAAGAGCAAAAATATTTATATTCGTCAGGGACGGATTTGACCGGAAAAGGTTAATACAAAAATTAAATTAATGCAAAAAAATGTATTTAAGTCTATCTCAAACTCTAATGGAAAGCCGAGGTAATTACGCACATTTTTAATGCTGAAATGATTTTCTCCGAAAAATAGTTTATTAACTGCAAAAAATTGAAAAAGATAATTCTTTGTGAGTTCGAGATTTCGGAGATTTTTTCCGATATTTTCGAATAACATGACAACATAAAAAGATAGGTGCTTTTTTCGTTAAAGAAAGTAAAAAAAATATTTCACACCAATAAAAATATTGAGGTGTAAGTATTGTGTGGAATGGCCCTTATATTTGGTTGCAGTGCTGTCATTTGTTGGTTTTCGAGTGAAGAGTTTCGGAGTGATTTGGGAGGAAAAGGAAGTGATTAACGTAGTGACTATTTCGATCACAATTATGGCAGTGTGGTTATTCGATTTAATTTTTTTTATTAGCTGATTAGTTCATCGATTATTTTTTATATTAAAGTACTTCAATAAACAAGCATATGCACCGATTTCAAATATTTATTAGGCGCTTTTTTAATAATANGGCGTTGCTACTGCCGCCAATTATTTCTAAGATTTACGACGCCGCCGCAGCAATATCTATCGGCTTAAACCTCTAATACATAGTACACATATATACAAATGCATATATGAACATATCAGGTCCGGCCGCAAGGGGGGTTTTGGGGGTTTAAACCCCCCTGTGGGGTGAAATATGCATACAAATTTGCCATCATTTAGTTTAACAACTTCCCTGTCCAATGAGTCATATGTGACTCACGAGAGCGTGTTGAAATAAGTTCATGAGTCACATGTGACTCATTTTTGTGTACAATTTCGGACAAATTTTTTGGTGTGAACGGTACACGATATTTTTTGGACGTGGGGCATTAACAAAATGCATTGTATGAGGACAGGGAAGTTGTTAAGGTAATAATTATAAAAATATTTTAAGTTCTCCTTTAGTTATACCTATAGACCCTTATCACCCACCACTTGAGTTGTCCTTGGCACCATCCTACGATTCATGTTATTGTCCTGAAACTAGAAAGCCGAAAGGTCAGCGATATTCTTTCAAATACGCTAACTACGACAAGCTTAAAACAGCTATATCTGAAATAATCTGACCTGAGTACGATGGGGATGTTGAGAACAGTGCCTTACACTTTAGTAAAATCTTGAATAATATATTCAGTAAACTCATTCCTCTTGTTAAAGAAAATACCGGACCTCGTTGTTGTTGTTGTTGTAGCGGCTACTAAGCCCCGTTCGGGGCGGTTCATCCATCAACGTTGTCGTCTATTTCAGCTGGGGGGAGGCCCAGGAAGTGTGCTACTTCCAGAGGGGCTGTCCATAGGGACAGGGGCGTTAGCTGAGTGGGATTCTCAGGGCATGTGAAGAGGTGCCGGGAGTCATGTGGCGACTCTCCACATGCCGGGCATTGGTTGGGCACAGCCTCGTTGATTCTGCTCAGGTAGCTGTTCAGCCTGCTGCAATAGCCAGAGCGAAGTTGGGCTATTGTGGTGCGGGACTCCCGAGGCAGACAAAGTTCTGTCCCGTCCACGTCCGGTGGTTGTGTGCCTAGAACGGCATTCACAGGGCGGGAGTCTACATAACTTGAGACTGATTCCCTGTGAATGCCGTTCAGGGCCTGTCGGTAGGTTGTCGGGTCCAGAGGTTGTTTTCAAAATTTGCTCTACAAACAGTTAACTTAATGGGCTTGTAATGTCTAGAAGGCCTAGAAGGAATACAAAACGTGATCTGGTTCAGTAGAAAGGGACTATTGACCATCCCGTT
>NW_016157302.1:5935-8417 GCF_001687245.7 Rhagoletis zephyria
CAAGCTTAGAGTCCATGGTTACGCCTAGATCGATGAAATTAGTTACCTGATCAACACTATGTTCACAAATGCGGTAGCTACAGTATATTTTGCTTTGCTGCCTTTATGCTTAAGTGCACATTTAAGATACCTATTTTTAACATTTATAAGGAAACTCCTCCGATAGATGCATTCAACATACCTGCACATTGGCGATACCTGCCTTAAAAATTGTGCTACTATTATTAACTATCAAATAAAGTATTAGGTTTACCTGCACTGGCCCTACAATTACCTAATTTTACAAGCTTTTATTTATTTTGCTCATCTCGCAGAACAACGAAAATGGCTATCAATTAATGTAGTTATATAGATAATTAGATACCATTCGGTAAAAATTTCGCTTGCAGTAATTTCCACGTGGTAAGTGCTCCTCCATTATTTGGTTTCATAGGGATTCGGATACCTTCCTCATTGAAGTAGTAAAGAAAATTCGCTTAAGTGCTTTTTTCGGTTAAGTGCACAAGTTTTTCGTGCACAGAAGGATGGGCAGCTGAGCAAAATCTACTGTGCATGATTGAAAGGGTTTTCTAGAGAAACATATAAATTTACACTTTTTCAAGTTAAGTGATATAGAATTTACTTCGCACCATTTAAACACATTACTAAGGTCCACCTGTAATTGTTTCCTGTCTCCTGGGGCACCAATGAACTTAAAAAACTTAACGTCGTATGCGTACATTAAGCAATTCGAATACTTCAAAATATTTGGAAGATCGTTGATGAATAAAATAAACAGAAGGGGACCTTGAGGTACACCTGACGTCACATGAATTACACGAGATGAACATTTTTTAAAGATGACCCTCTGTTTCCTGCCAATGAAATAAGAAGAGAGCCAGCGCAGCAGGATTGGAGGGAACCCAATTTTATCAAGTTTGTATATTAGAGTTGAATTGAGATACTTTATCAAAAGCCTTGCTGAAATCAGTGTAAATGACGTCAGTTTGATAATTACTTTTGAAACCATTGTTCACATTTGTAGTGAATTCAAGTTGATTTACCTTTACAAAAGCCGTATATAAATGCATGATGCTTTTCGTTGCCTATGCCAGGACTTTAATAAGCATTACGACTATTTTGACATCTCCGACTCACATTTTACCATTAAAAAAACCTTACTTGAGATTTTGAATAAATAACATGTAAACCCTTACATTGCACCTTATCGTTCAGCTGGTGAACTGTATTTCTGTTCAGTTTATGAGGTAAACGTAAACGTGAATCGCTTTTTTGTAACTAAATAAATTAATATCTTTAACCGGGAACGATAAATTACACAATATCTATGACTGCTTAGTACAACTGTAATCGGCTTCGTATATTTTCGCGACCGCGTAAGACAATACGAGCATGGATCTGAAACTTGGCCTTTCCGACCATGATCAACAGCTTGTCCACAGCGCGGAGCGGAAACTAGAGCTTTCCGCCTGCCACACACTCAAAGTAATGACTTCGGGAGCATGGATCGGAAACTCGTTCTTTCTGACCATGCTGAACAGCTTGTCCACAGTTTAGGGTGGCCAGATATTATAGTGACATAATCAGGACAGTTGGGATCAAAAATCAATACAAAGCCATAAAAATCAGCTCATTTTTAAGCGTATTTTTATACCCGAGCGCACTTGTGCACAAGGGTATATTAACTTTGTTCACATAACGGTTGTTTGTAACAGCCAAAACGAATCAAGATAGATATAGACTAATGTATACATAAATGCTTAGAATGAATAAAGAAGTCGATTAAGCCATGTCTGTCTGTCCGTCCGTCCGTGTACACGATAACTCGAGCAAAAATTGAGATATCTCAACGAAATTTGGTATGTAGGTTTCCATTTATCCAAGGTAGGTTGCTATTGAAAATGGGCGAAATCGGACTGTAACCACGCCCACTTCCCATATAACGGTAATTTTCAGAAATGCGAAAACTGCGATATTTTAGTAACTATTAAAGATTATTCACTCAAAATTGATAATTATAATACATTTTTGACGAAAAATAAGAATATATAAAGTTTTGGAAAATGGGCGTAGCCACGCCCACTTATGGTTACATGTGCATAACCGCTGCACCAATTTCTTTCAAACTTGGCACAGTAGTTGACCTTAATACAGCATACCAAATGGCAGAGCATTTTTAAAATCGGACAATAACCACGCCCACATCCCATATAACGGTAATTTAGAGAAATACAAAATCTTCGATAAATCAGTAAATATTAAAGCTAATTTATTCAAAATTGATGCTTACAACAATTCTATACCAAGAAATACGTTTATAATAAAATTTTGGAAAGTGGGCATGGCGCCGCCCACTTATGATCAGATATATGTATCTCGGTAACCGTTCTACCAATTTGTACCAAACTCGGTATGGTTATTGTGCTTGCCACATCAAAGCAAAACGTTGAAAATTATCGAAATCGGAATAAAATTACTTCCG
>NW_016157302.1:8427-8525 GCF_001687245.7 Rhagoletis zephyria
TTTTAACAAAAAATAACGAATAGACTTTTAAATACATATAGTATTATCAATATAAAAATTCATTACTTTAAAACAAATCAAAGGTATTACGTATGTAT
>NW_016157302.1:8535-18809 GCF_001687245.7 Rhagoletis zephyria
GCAGCTTTTCCTGTAAATCCCGTAAAACCTGCAAATCGTGAAGTTGGGTTGGGTTGAATCCAAACAGTTTCTTATTTTGCGAAATCCTAGGAAACGAAACAATTGCAAGCTGACACCTTTTTAATAATGGTTTCAATCAGTCACACGTATGAGTTGTCAAAAACCATTGTTTTGAACATGTAAACCTCAAGCAAATGTCAATTACACCAATTTACAAAAGTATTTATTAAATGTAAAAATCAGTACAAAATCAGTACAAACTCAAAAAATCAGTAGATTTTGCGTACTGATTTCGGGCTCTTAAAAATCAGTACAATAGAAAAAAATCAGCACATGTACTGATTAAATCAGCGCATCTGGCCACCCTATCCACAGTGCGGAGCGGAAACTAGAGCTTTCCGCCTGCCACACATTTAAAGTAATGTCTTCGGGAACATGGATCGGAAACCCGGCCTTACCGACCTTGATCAATAGCCTGTCCGCAGCACGGAGCGGAAACTAGGTCTTTTCGCCCGCCGCACACAAAAGTAGACTGAAGACTTGGCCTCGCCAGCTACCAAACCTGCTATTTTATGTTGTTATTATTATTATTATTATTATTATTATGAATTACTATGTACCTAAATGTTCTATTCTCATTTGTCTGTAAGAAAATATTTTTCTGTAGACCAAATAAATCAATAAATACAAATTTAAGATCTGTTTTCAGAGATAGTAGTCGAGAGATCTAGCTTCAATTCAAGCCACGAAAGTTCTGTCACGTTTTGTTCCTTTGCTAGAGCTTCTACAATATTGCAAAAACCGCGATTTTTTGACACTCTATCTAAATCTATTAAAATCAGCTTTAACATTTGCCGTACCAAACTTTTTTTATACATTTTTTGGGCTGTGTTATCCATTAAAAAATGAGCAAAAATTGAGATTTCCGTGTTTTCTACAGAAATTTTTCCTTATGTGGCCTATAACACCCTTCGCTCCCCATTTAGTTATAGTTTTGCAAAATAATTCAATGAATATCATCATGCATGTGCAGTAGACTGCGCCTTATTTTGCAACTTTGTCCTACAACGCTCTCTATGTTTTTTACGAAAAATGCAAAATAAGCTTGCAAATCGCAAAAACTCAAAAAACTCAAAATCCAAGATGGCGGAATGTTCCGGTATGACATTTAGGGGCGAGACATGCTCTATGTGTCAAATAGAAGTAAAAAATTGCATGAAAATGTTGAACTTTAGGACAATTCGAGGCACGTCTTTCTGTTGTCCGAATTTTTAAATATTTCGCAGGGCACGTTTTTATGACCAAAGGAACATTTCTAGGGGGTGCCTTGCTTTTTACCTTAACAAAAAATGTTCTCCATACAACTAAGGCGCTGTCTAATGTGCAGACATGGGCAGAGAACGAACACGCAATGGGCTAGCTTTTCTCAATATTCATTGCAATCTGGATGTTAATGTTGACTCAGTATTAAAATAAAACAATGATATTCTTGGTTGTTACGAATGGCTTTACATAAAGTCAAAGGCCCCTATTATGAGTTGCATTCGATTTTCGACTGTGGTCGAAAGTGCTGAGCGAACGAATTTTCATTTGGTATTATGGCGCTCATTCGATGAAGAATAGCGCTATTGTGAATTTCGCTCGTTTAGGTTGTTCACAATAGTATATTTTTCACCGCTGAGAAGCTTTGTTTACAAATCGAGCAAACTAAATGTGTGCTTATACATATGTACGTATGTAAATTTGTGCAAACTAAAATGAAACAAAAAAGAAAGCGAGTTTATAAAAACGTGGTAAAAAAATAAAATTTAATTAGTACAACGGAGTTCTGATTGGACGATTCGTCAGAGGATGAGAGCTTAGAAAACTGGCCAGGAGCAGAAAACGTTTAAGAGAGTTTAAGTGCATTTAAGAAATTGTATGATCCAAATCTATTATTAAAATACATATATTAACACTATAAACAGCTCCATGATTTTGTTCTCAGAGATCATGCCAACAGCGTATTGGGATTTTCTTTCATAAGTAAAACCAGACTTTCGAGCTTGTGTTTAGTATTCAGGACGTTAGAACTCCGTGAAATTAATGAAAATTGTTTAAAATTAGTGTCTAGCCGCCAAAAAGTAAGAAAACAAAAGCAAAATCGTACATTTTTCACAATTTTCTAACACTTCGATACACCAAAATTCTGTTCGACAGAAAATTCGATACTCAACGAAAATTTCGACACGCTTGCATAGCTCATAATACGAATTTCACTTTCGATCTTCNTCGACTGTGGTCGAAAGTGCTGAGCGAACGAATTTTCATTTGGTATTATGGCGCTCATTCGATGAAGAATAGCGCTATTGTGAATTTCGCTCGTTTAGGTTGTTCACAATAGTATATTTTTCACTGCAGAGAAGCTTTGTTTACAAATCGAGCAAACTAAATGTGTGCTTATACATATGTACGTATGTAAATTTGTGCAAACTAAAATGAAACAAAAAAGAAAGCGAGTTTATAAAAACGTGGTAAAAAAATAAAATTTAATTAGTACAACGGAGTTCTGATTGGACGATTCGTCAGAGGATGAGAGCTTAGAAAACTNTGATTTTACTGCAGGGAAGGGCCAAAGAGATGATCTCCAGCGAACCCATGCACAACAAAGCAGCTTTTTAGAATGGCAGCGCAAATGAAACAATTCAACTAAGGCGCGATGGAAGTGCCGCTGTATTTCGGATATTGAACGATGGACGTCTTATGGAGAAGTATACTTCCACCTAGCTCAAATTGTAAGCAGTCATGGCTATTTCAAGGCTTACTTATACAAATAAAAAACTGAGAGTGATCCGCGGAAAAACCATTAGGTATCGAAGACGTCAAGCACATACTTCTACTGTGCCCACGATTCAGCGAACAGAGATGAATACTGCAACAGTATATCAATGCAGCACTGTTTAAAGAAACTTTAGTAAATTAAATGCTGAGGGGCACAGAAAAATTGAGTGTGGCCAGCAGTGAAGTAGCATTAATGAAATGTTTAAGAAATCTAGAGCGGCAGAGGCGTACATAGGGACACGATATCCAACAGAAAGTATCGATATGGTACTCATTTAAAGTATCGCTGTAAAAATATCGGGTACCCATTAATAACAGAATAAAACGACTCGATATTCCAAATATCGATACCAAAATCCAAAAAATGTATATGAATATAGGTCTCGTATATAGGCCGCTGTGGTGTAATGATTAGAAGTGCTCAAAACTTGAAAATAAAAAACAGCTTCCCATTAAAACAAAATCGCCGTTCAAAGTCGACATAAAACTGTAGGGACCCCTTTTCTGCCACAACATTAATAGCCCGAACACAATGAAAACGACGAGCTATGGACCATAGCTGTCAAATTATTTTAACACGTACTCTTATGTAGATAATTATTTTGGCGCCGACCGGGCTACGCGACGACTGTGGTTGTGGCCAGATTAGATCTATTTCTATTTTTCCAGCGACAGATTAGGTTCTTCCTCTTCTTTTATGTCAAACTCGTACAAATTCATGATGTCGCCGACACATTCGAAAAAATCATGTCGCCATCGACAAAGCGTTTAGACAATGAAGATAACAAATTGGAAGCTGTGGCCCGTAGCTCGTCGTTTTTAATGTGTTCAGAACTTAAGGCGCACTTTACAAATCGGAGGAGAATCTCGGTCAAACACTAACATATTGTGTAACAACACGTAGATATGGTGTTGTCTTAAAACACCGAAGTCGCGGGTTCAAATTCCACCACATGCAATCCTAACTATATTACACATTTCTGCTCTTAAAAGCCCAATTTATATCGGGAAGAATTGTTAATAACATTATCCTTGTAATGTGAGTTTAGCGAAGACATTAATAGTAATACGAGCGTTGTTAAAAAATTAAGGTTAAGTGAAAAAACCGCGTGTCTTTTCTTTAAAAATTCAGAATTCAAGAGAGTTTATTACAAAAAATACAATTCTCAGTTGTCATTACAGGGTTGCAAAAGGTAAAACAATTCAATGTTCAGTACAACATTACAGGGCTAAAAGTTAGTAGGAAAGTAAAAGACTATGCCATAATATTGAACAGTGAGTTTATTACATTCGATACGATACTAGGGTTCTGGTACTCGATTCCAAAAAATATCGTTTTAAAACTATCGAGTAGAAAATATCGGTATCGAATGCCAAAAGTATCGATATGGTATCGTATCGTATCGAAATTCGTGTCCCCAGGCGTACAAGTGGAATTTAATGCATAGACGCGGATTGGAACCTAGGCCGTTCCAACCGTCAAGGCAGTGCATTTTTGAAACTCGTCCACCCAAATCATAGGGGCGGATTGGGACTAAGGTATTACGGCTTAGAAACCTCCCCAACATGAAGTACATCAACCAAAGCGTAGACGAGGATTGTAACCTATGCCGTTCCAACCGCCAATGCAGTATACGGGCTTAAAACTGGCCTGCTAGGAATCTGGTTCGAAAATTAGTCTGTTTGAATAGATCTCCAGTGAAAAATATATGGCAGAACTTGCAGGAGAGTAACGAACGATTATCTCTCAAATTTGAAAATATCCAAAAAAGTACGCGAACGCACAATTAGCAAAAACTTGCAAGTTGTTAGCACAGCTGATCGAAATTTTGTTCACACACAAAAGCATAAAACAGAAAACATGAAGAGTATAAAATAAAAGTTTGTAAAGAAATTTGGTAAGCAAACGTAAGTAAATGAGTATTTGCTTTCTTCCGAAACATTTGCAGTTCTAATGAGTTATTTTAAACTTTAAAAGCATCAAAATAAAATTCACTAATTTCATAATGACTTTGATCAGCTGTTTTTCTTGATGGCGAATTGCTGCTGACAAAAATTTTTCCAGCAGGAATTATTAACTTCCTTTCCAAGTCAAATTTCACTTTGCGCACTCAATTTCCCCTAATGATAAAAAATAGAGGAAACAATAAGAGGTTATAAACGAACCATTAAATGAGATCCAAAAATAAGAAACCATCCAATTAAACTAAACTCTTGCCTGAATGAAGTCTTTAGAAAGTTGGGAGAACCAACTTGAAAATTGTACCAACCTCGAAAATTGTATTCGATCCGAATATGAATTCCTACTATCTAAAACTTTCGAATCGCGTAGAGTGTTTCCATTCATAAAATATAAGATTTAAAGCAAGAATATGTGTGTACTTTGGCAACGAAACTTTATACCGTATGTTAGCATACACCCAGAAAAAGGTTTATTTATAATAACCAAGATTTGGTTATAGTGATCAAGTGGCATAGTTGGATATGGCGAAATAAATATATAGTTCACGAAAGTCTGCAATTTACTTAAGACTTCTAGTTGGGACAAATGTATATTTGTTAATAATTACAAAACGACTACCTTGATTGGACAATATTGTTAGTTGAATAAAATCATTGTTGAGCAAATATAAACAATGCTTTGGTTGATACAAGTTTTCAATTAATTTTGTGAACTTGCTGTAGACTTGAATCAGCTAACCGTTTATTATTGGAAAAAAAGTTTCAGTTTGGCACAAATAAAAATTTACTCGATGTTTGTTGTGTTTACTTTCTTTTATTTGCATATATTAAGCATACGTACATATTTACATAAGTTAGTTACTAAAGTAAATAATACATATGTATATGGTGGTAAGACTTTCATAAAAAACAACTATGAAACAGGAACTGTCGCGCGAAAACCCAGGTCAATATCTGCTGGAAGTATACTGCTTTGCTTTTTCCTTAGCTAAATAGACACTTTCAAATTATAATTCACATGANATATCTGCTGGAAGTATACTGCTTTGCTTTTTCCTTGGCTAAATAAACACTTTCAAATTATAATTCACATGAATTATATATCCACTGAAAAAACCCCGGTTGGCATCAAACTTTATATTTTTAAATAACTATGCGCGCGCCGAAACAACTCGCGGTGATAGAAAAACTGAAACTTAGACAAACAATTCTGTGCATGTCATAGCCATGGTTGCCACAATTGGTAACTTTTTACCAAAATTGGTAACTTTTAGACGATTTGGTAACTTGGTAACTTTTATTTTATTTTGGTAACTTTTGCAACCAAACACCTATTTGCATTACTAGAAAGAAATTAATTATGTTTTGTATGTGCGTAATTATAAAAACCCTTCGAGTTTCAGTGGCAGCACTACTGACACTTCTACAAATTTTCTTCGATGAAATTAGAGCCACCTCATATTCGAATACTGGAAATATTTGAATTACAGTGGCAGCACCACGGGNCCTATTTGCATTACTAGAAAGAAATTAATTATGTTTTGTATGTGCGTAATTATAAAAACCCTTCGAGTTTCAGTGGCAGCACTACTGACACTTCTACAAATTTTCTTCGATGAAATTAGAGCCACCTCATATTCGAATACTGGAAATATTTGAATTACAGTGGCAGCACCACGGGCTGCACTTCTGAAACAACTTTCGAATGTTTGCGATACATTTTGAATTCTACAGTAAAAATGGTATAAAAATTCGGTCATCTGGCAATTTTTGGTAAGGTCCACAAATCGTTTTGATTATTCCGGCACAAAAAAAAGGTCGCTTTTTACCAGTCCCACCTACCGACATGTATTTCGACCCACAGAATCCGAATCTGAGGTCCGCTTGACACGTACAGTAAGTGATGAAAACCCGAAAAAGTAGCTCGAAATTTCGGTTAAAAGCACCCGCCACTTTTTTGTATGCCGGTGCTATTATTCCGTGAGTCGCAGGTTCAAATATCGGCACATTCCGAACGAAAAATGACACTGAAGATGGCGCAACGCCGAAAGCGGTTTGTCTCCAAACCAAATTTGCCAAAAGATGACGAAAAATCGTTCCACATTATATCATACTCCTACCGTGTCGGAAACACCAACAACGAAAACGAGAATATCGGCACATACAGTAATTAATTGATAGAACAAGTAATTTTTAGCAAAAAAAAAACCGACTTCAACTCCCGCATAAAAAATATATATATATATATATATATATATATATATATATATCTCATGATCCACTGATCGGATCTCAACCACTGAGACACTACCTTTCCGATGCAAAAATAATTATCGAAATCGGTTGACGTGGTCCAAAGTTATGCGGTAACATACATAAAAAAAAAAAAAATATTCCGACGAACTGATAACCTCCTCCTTTTTTGGAAGTCGGTTAAAAATATTTTCTAATAAAAAAAATTACTATAATTGTCAATAGCATTTTAATTCTTGATAATTGATCAAGACAAGTAATTTTTAGCAAAAAAAACCGACTTCAACTCTCATATAAAAAAAATATATATATATATATCTCATGATCCACTGATCGGATCTCAACCACTGAGACACTACCTTTCCGATGCAAAAATAATTATCGAAATCGGTTGACGTGGTCCAAAGTTATGCGGTAACATACATAAAAAAAAAAAAAATATTCCGACGAACTGATAACCTCCTCCTTTTTTGGAAGTCGGTTAACAATAGATTTAAACTTCTTTGCTAGAACTGACTGTTTTTGATAAATAATCGAAAATTTACAATTTATAAAAATACTGAGTTTATTAAGTGCACAGAATCGGGCTGTAAGTATATACACATTTGTTATGAAATATAGCAGTTTTATTCAGTATATTTTTTCTCAGTGAAGAAGGGAAGATTTTGGTATTGAAGATTTGGTAACTTTTCTTAAGAGATTTTGGTAGAAAAAAATGTTGACGAGTGGCAACCATGGTCATAGCACACATTTTCTTTCTCTACCTAGCGCAGCGATCGACATGCCATAGCTTACTGAGCGCTCTGGGACCACATGCGTGTTTACCCATATACGAACAGCGGTAGCGGAGCAATTATTTCCACGCACAATGCAATGGTCGGCATACCCCTGCAAAAATCGTTGGATCATGTAGTCTATTTGTGGTAAATTGGAGTACTTACAAAAGTGTTCCTCTGTCATGCTGTAGCGGACCAACTGGTGTCTCTGCGCTAGCTTATTGTTTGTTATCCGATCACTGCTCGTGTTTTAACGAAACGGGATTGAAGTTGAGCATTTGAAAGCACATTTGCATGTCTGGCTGTAGCTGAACGTGTAGAGATGCTCGCTGTTAGTTCTTAGCTCCCAGCATGTTCGGGTTCGAATACCGTCAGAGGCAACATATAATTTTTAATTTTTGTCTTGGTTTTTATTAATTTCGAAAAAGTATTTGAGAAGTGAAAAACAAAATTGTGTACAAACGAAAAAATATAGCAACAATGCCATTGTTATTATGTTGGAGTAGTTTTGTGCTACTCTGATGTAATGCCTAGTAGGAATGCTAATGCTTCTTCTGGAGTCAGTGGAATCAATTTACTTTGATCAGAAGAAATAAATTTTTTTATCTTACTAGGCCGCGTCGGAGAACTTGTAATATGTTTTAAAACAAACGTCAGGTCCTTATTGTTAGATTTCCTAGCAGAAATTTTAGTTGCATGAACCATTAAATCAGTATTATGATCTTTTTCTGATGAAAGATCATTTGCCAGCTTTCGCTTCATTCTGTCCTTTGCGCATGTATAATTTACTTGTGGTCGTCCAATTTTACTTGAACAGGGTTTTTCATAATCTTTGTCGCTAATCGAAATAACAGCGGTTGCAGAAATCCATGTTGCGTGCTTTTCTTTAAATCTTTTTAACGATCTGTTGCAATTCGAAAGTTTTTTTGTCACATAGCTAAACAAATTTCGTATTTTTTTTCGAATGTCATCCTTTTTTTCCAAACTAAGCTCGTTGTTTTTAATCTTTTTAATCACCCATTCGAAAACAACGTCGCTTTTGCGGCCGCATTCTTCCCAAATGTTGAGCAATTCCTCGTGTTGAAATACGAATGTTTCTAAAAAATATGAAATATTTTTAATTTGAGCAAAAATGGGCAAAAATGACGCAAACTAAAATGAAATACATATAATTAGCTTTCACTTCATATTGAATTTAAGAGCAATCCGGAACAATCCACATTATTTTTTTCCTACCAAACACCGAAAAGTTTTCAATTTTTACACAGAATATACGTTCACACAAAATGCTATATTCCCCAAGTACTACATCACTGTTCACATTTTTTTTAATTAAGTCATAATTTAGATACCTTGGCTAAAGTTTTGCATTTTATTTTTTTTTACTAATTCACAACGCTTTAAATTTACACTTGTTTTTGTTTACAGATTTTCCACACAACAGTTATTGTTAAAAGAAACAATTTCAATACGTCCACTTTGACAGCTTATATTAGGTACAGTGTTGCCCCCAACACTTTTAAATTTTTTAATATGAGTTCCCTGACGAGTTTCTGTTAAGAATACGTACTTTTTTTTGTAAAAATCTATCAACAAGTTTCTTGACTTTATGCCAAAAAAAACGGAATTGGGACCATAGTGCACTGGTGGGACAGTGTGCATCAGGGATGAAAAAGTAGGTACAATTCTACCTTATTCCGACGTTTGATGACTTAAAGGTACATTAGGTACAGTCAGTCGATTTTAGGTACAATTATTATTATTGACCCATATTCGTTTTTGATTTCTAGAAATATATTTAAAATACTTTCGAAGTTACTTACGGCAATTTGATTATTTTCTCTAGACTTGTTGCACCTATTAAAAGGAATCCGATAAATTAGCAGACTTTTCGTGTTGTTGCTGGATAAAGAAGTATACTTCGCAAAGCGTGTTTTTTGTCTTTTTCACCAATATTTTTCAGTAGTCAAAGTTAGACAAAACAACGCTTCTCCGATTCCCATCACACTATAGTCATAGATATAGGCTCAGTTGAAAAAAAAAAACATAACCATGTTTAGAGTACATCCATCTTTTGTATTCATGTTTTAAATAAAATTTATAAAAAAAAACTACAAATGAATTATGTAACTTTTTTTAGGTACAATCTGTCTCATTTAGGTACATATATTTTATGATATTAGGTACAATCTGAAATTTCCATTTTTCATCCCTGGTGTGCATTGCTCAGCTGGCGCTCTTCGTATGTGAAACACACTTTTGCTCAGAGAACGCTCAGCATTCTTTAGGGGGGGCTCACAAGCACGAATATGTTCCACTCTCAAACCAAATCGTGGTTGCCTCAACTAAGATTTGGTAACTATGACTAAACCATGTGTTGAAAGAAAGCTTATCTGCATTAGCAGAGCTTAATAACATCATTTTATGAACCATACGTTAAGTTGAATGGAATTTGTAGAATTA
>NW_016157302.1:20184-22325 GCF_001687245.7 Rhagoletis zephyria
GAGGATGGAGTATATGGTCCTGCCCTAGGACATCGCAATGTTAATTGGACCATATTTTTTATATGAATTGTGGTTAATTTTGGAGTACTCCTTGCTCCTTAGTAATTTTAAGAGCAAAAATTGTCCAACACTAAACACTAACAACAGGCAGAATGGGAGGATAAAATAAACCGTAAAATAGTAAATTTTCTCAATATTAAATTTTTCGACAGGAAACGTGGTTTTCTTATGTTAAATTGCAAAATATATGATTGATAAAAAAGAATTAATAACGAAAATATTAAGAAACAGGCGATTTTTATAAAAGTATTAGCAAATTTCAGTGCATCTAAAGTTTCTAAAGCGTTGTTTACTTTTACTTGAGAATTGTCAAAATCGGCAAATCCCAAGTAGCGGTTTCTGGAACGTGCCACATTTGTTCGCTACATCGTGATGTGATAAAAAGAAAAGCTGGCAGCACTCCGCAAGGTTGCAGAAATCTTTCAAAATATGTTCGAAAAATATCTTGATATGGGAGGAACTGCTTTACACTGCCAAAGAAAAAAATTGCCAAAGCTCAACGCAATTTTTAGCAACTTCAATCTTGCACTTTATTGTACTAAAATTAATTTTTTTTTAGATTCTAATTAAAATGTTTGCAATTTAGGTGAAACCTTGCAGAATTTTTCAAATTTTTGTTTGTTTTGATCCAAAACCTGAGATCTACGACATTTTTTTGAAATCTACCACATTTTTTTCCAGATTCTACCACACACATTTTTTAAGTCCGATCACTGCACTATGGTCCCAATTCCGTTTTTTTTTGGCATAAAGTCGTAGGAACAAGGTATCTAGCTGAAACTTCGCTCATATATTTCTCATACTATACTAATTTAACTGAAATATTTTTTTTTCCGTAAATTGCCACGCCCACATCTTATATCCATTTTTTTTAATTTTTTTCAGAGGCAGTTCCATTATTTAGGGCATATCTCCAGTTACAAATAACCAATTCCTTCGTTTCATATATCGAATTAAAGGCAATTAAGTGATGGATAAATGTCTTAAAACTTTTTTAGCGTTTCGAAGTCCGTTTGAAAAGTACCAAATGCAAAAACTGTCTTCAAAGTAGTGTATTTTTCATTTATTAACTTATTCTAAATAAAGTTTACAAAAAAAACCATAGTAACTAATTATTTTTTCTTTTTTGTTAACAAATGATAATACAGTTTGGCATGGCTATAAGCCATCTGACATGGTTATAACAAATTTAGGTCCAATTTTTTATTTCAGCAGGCTTATTTATTTATAAAAGTCTTGTAGGTTTAATCGCTCCAGTTATCGGCATCTAAATCAAAAAGAGTATATTTCAATATGCGTTTTCGGCTCGTCCGAGTATGTGCTATCTGATTCGTTTTCAGAATTCAAATCTTTTGGAGAGGACGACAGCTGATTGTATTTGTGGGTATGTAATTCACTAGGGGGTTCTAATAGCGCTATTACGTCATGAGGTAATTTCTTCGGACTTTAACCACGCCCACTTCCCATATATGCTTCAAAGAAATATTTATTAGTATTAACCAAACCCTTCAACTAAATTAACGATTTGTTACAACCTAGATGAATATTAGAAGCTTTAATATATTTAGTTATAATTACCAACCCATGGTAATAGTTCCGAATCCTTGGTAACAGTTCCCAAATATTGTCAAAATTCGGGAACTAAATATCTTTAGTTGTCGAAACTAATCCTTTTTCTCAGTGTAGTGGAAAAGCATTTGCTTAGTGAACATGGGATTCGCAGTACGAATCTCGTCGGGCGACAACCATTTCTTTTTTTTAATATGTAAGTAATTTTTTAAGAAACAATATATACATACATACATGTTTGTTTAGGAGACATTAGTGGCACTGAAGTAAAATCGAGGAACTAGCGAATTAATATCGCTCATTTGCTGCAAGAGTATCATAATCCAAACACATTTTTTATACCCGAGCGCACTTGTGCACAAGGGTATATTAATTTTGTTCACATAACGGTTGTTTGTAACAGCCAAAACGAATCGAGATAGATGTAGACAAATGTATACATAAAAGAAGAAAAAAAAAAAGAAAAAAGAAATCGATTAAGCCATGTCTGTCTGTCCGTCTGTCCGTCCGTC